>NC_066581.1:358014083-358229083 GCF_024323335.1 Lathyrus oleraceus | reverse complement strand
TTTTAACTATTCAAAAATATTAGTTTTTATTATGTTCAAAAATGAGATTTTTTTTTAAATAATCACGTTTTTTAAAAATAATATCAAAATAACTATTATTTCAATCAATATAACCACTTTCCCAATAAAAATTAACCAATGCGCCATTTGCATTAGTGCATGCAATGAATTTATTCAACATAGACGCCATTTGCATTGACGCATGCATGCCAATTTCGCCATTAGGAGTGGCACATGCATAGTCCACTAAGTGGAGACGCCAATGCATGTGGCTACTACTCCTTTTGCACGTCTATAAATACAACATCATCCTCCCATAATTTTTGACACATATTTTTACTATCTCCTTTCATTTTTCTTTAAAAATATCATCATATATGTGTCCTTATATTCACAAGAGAAATGCTTATTTAATTTTTTCAGTAGTGCAACCTCTGATGAAGATCCAATTTTGGAATGTAGATATGTTCGAACATCTTAACAGGACCTTGAATCATTGGTTAGATGGAGAAATTGCAGAGGGTAAAAAGATCAGGACCGTGTTAAACCAAAATGGAGAAGTTCATTTATGGGTGAATGTTAAATCTGACAAAGATGTTCACATGATGATGTATACTTCTCACAAAATTGTTTTGATGGTTGTAATCATATAGTTATGTTGTTTATTTGTTGTATTTGTTTCTGATGTTATTTTATTGTTGTAGTTGTTTGTGTTGTTGTTTAATTATTGTTTAATTGTTGTTTAAATTATTGTTTAATTATTGTTTTCAAGTTATTGTAACTGAATCTTATGATATTTATGATATGAATGTTGTTTTTAATATAAAGCAAAAGGGTTACAATTAAAATTATGTTGTTGTGTTTGGTCCAACACTCGGACCGTTTCTACTATTATGACTGGGCTGGCGATATGAACTACATAATCTCACCATTTTGTCCGTCGTATCCATTTCGGTTCGAATACGGGTGATGTTTGGGAGACCCTTTTTCTTTCTTCGCATTATTTCATTATGCCAGAGTATGTCCCCTTGATATGCAGGTCAATAATCCTCTTTTGCTACCACTGAAAAGCTAATTTTGTAAATGTTGCATATGTTTATGACTTTGTAAATGGAGGATAGTATGTTGGAAGGATCATGTCGAACCTTTAAATATGATGTCATGACATAGGAGCAGAGCATACGAAAGGCTTGTAACTTTCCGCAGTCGCACCAACCTCTATCTAGTTCCACTCGATAGTGTCCCCTCGACATGCCTTTATTATGATCCATTGACTCAGCAACACTGTATCAACCTTTAGTACGTTCAAACAATGTGACCACATGTGTGTTAGCTTTGGCAACTTCCTCTTTAGTAAATTTCATTGAAGTATCACTGAACAACTGCCCAGATTGTAACATTGAACTTCATTTGGAACGTCTGATCTCAAACATCGCCCCTACCCTAAAATAGGTTGCTCGCACTAAAGCGGTTATTGGTAGGTTTCAAATGCCTTTGAAGACAGAATTTATTGATTCCACAAGTTTTGTTATCATGTGGCCCCATTGTTGATTGTTGTCGTATGCCCTAGTCCATTTCTCCAATGGAATATTGTCGATCCACCTTATTGTATTTGCACGATAGTGTTTAAAGGAAGGTTATGTTAATGCATACCATGTGTTGACAATCTTCTTCTTGTGATGTTCCTGCATTGGGTTAGTGATTAAGCAAGTATGAATTGGACCCATAGAACCTATCTCCCAAGAATCACATATTCCGGTAAGATGTTGACAATCGGAACATGCAGAGCTCATTATGATAATAGATCTTATACCTCGTTGGATTAGTTCGATCAACCTTATAATTAGTTGATAATTCCATGTGATACTTTTTAATGGCTTTGACACAGTCTTCTTTAGTGCAAAATTTGTCTACTTCTTTCAATGATCCTTGAATTTGCACATGAGGATTGTGGAATATATCCGACAAAGGTTCATCTGCACCCAAATCCAAGCTTGTCATGTGTTGAAGTGGACAATATACATGACTAGATGGTAATGGCTCTTGCTGGTATTCGACAGTTTCATCATTAACCATTTCATCAACCAATATCTCGTTTTCTTCTTCTTCCTCATCAACAACATCGACTTCAGCTTGTTCGTCATCATCGGTTTCACAAAACACTTGTGACGGATCCACGAATTAAGACAATTGATTTTGTTGTTTTAAAATATATAACTCAATATCATTGAATCCATATTGTTCATGACTGAGAAACATATTATGAACATCGTCATCACCTCGAATCTTTAACTGATAAAACTTAACTTGGTTGTCTGCAAAAAACACTGAATTTTTATAGATGATTTGTCTCACCTGACTACACTTCAATTTCTTTTCTATTCTTTGTTTCAAATCTGAAAAATTTGATCGTCGATTTATTGTAAACCGAGTAACTTATGTGTTATAAAAACTAAAATCGGATAACTCACATTCAAATATTTCACCATCGGTATGGGCATTGATCATGTATTGTGGTGATGAAGCCATTTTTGTAAGATGCAATGTAACTTTAGTGTATTATGGATGAGGATGGATTGATTGCGTATTAGCATGCAGTTAAATAGGGATGAGGAAGGATTTCCAAAAGGCAAGGTATGCGCCATAGGGTATGGCGCATGCTCTATTTTTTTAACTTAGGCGCCATTTGTAGTGACTTCTACAAAGAATCTTGTATGCATGAGTCTATGGTTCAGACTACAACAAATCTCTGCTTTGGTAGCCTGCATGATTCCATATTCTCTATCCAACATATGCGCCCTCACCAATGACGCATGCTCTAAAAAGACAATGCATGTGCCATAACAAGACAACACATGCTCCCTTACAAGATTCCTTATAGGATTCCATGCATGTTTCTATGCCCTAAAAGGACAACACATGCGCCCTCCTCAATGGCACATGCCCTAAAAAGACAACACATGCGCCATCCCCAATGGCGCGTGCTCCAAAAATCACATGCAAAAAAAGCATCACGTGAATGCAACATACACTCCCCAATGACACCTTTCCCATCTATAAATACTGATGTTTATCAGCATTTCCATCAAACATACTCGACCTATCTACATTGTCTGCCACACTCAACCTACCTACTTTGTCAGCAACAAATACTCAAATGCATTCAACAACATGTCTCTACTAACCTTGGGTGATGAACATCGAGGAACAATCAACAATATTGTGACATTTGTAAGTTATTATTTAACTTCCCTAAAACTATTGTTTATTACTTATTCTTACTTATATCTTAATTAGCTTTTGTTAGGACCCAAAGAGATTTTGATGTCGTGTACATGAATATGTATCACACGACCCTTTGATAGAATCGTATTTACGAGCATGCGGTTTTGGTAATCTACTCAACATAGTCTCATACTCTGTTGATTACAAATTTATTCTTACTTTGGTAGAAAGATGGAGACTCGAGACCCACACATTTCACCTTTCATTCGGTGAATGTACCGTCACACTTGAGGACATCTACATGTTGTTGGGTCTACCTATCGATGGTAAGGCCTTAAATGGTAGAGTTAACCAAGATAACTCTATATGCGAGGAATTGTTGGGTGCCCCTTTGTGTGAAGACACAACTATGGGACAAACTTCGGGTCAACCTAGGGGTCAAGGTATTAATTTAAAATATCTTAAACAGTATTATTCAAGTATAACATTAAACAAAGAATCGACTGAGTATGAAAAGATAATTAAAGCTCATTGTTATATTATGATTCTATCTGATAATTTTTTATTTCCTAAAAGTACTGGTAATACGGTAAATATTATGTATTTGTCGTTGTTACGAAACATAAATAAAGTAGGCACATATAGTTGGGGTTCAAATGTTTTGTCCCATCTATATAGTTCGTTGTTTAAAAATGAAAAAAAATACTTGTACGTTTTATTCTTGCGCCTATTTGCTACAAGCATGGAGTTGGTCGAGAATGTCGTCACTCGCCCCGGTCAACGAGAAGCCATTCACATTCCTCTATGCAACAAAACAAATTTATCTAAAATATTCTAATTTTTTAGACTTTATACTACAACTGACTGTAACTAATATATTTTCAATATTTTCGATCTAGGTGGTCAATTCAGGGGATGAACTACAACAGGTGTCGCAAACACGTTGTAGTAGTCTATCACAATCTTTTAGACCACATTGGACCACACTATGTATTACTACTAAACACATCTACTTTTGATTTAAAAAAATTATCAAATTAAATATCCTTTAATCATGTCAATTTCTTATACAGTTTATCTGGAGTCTGTATCTGGGTCTTGACCATCAAGTTAACGACGTTGACGTTGCAGTTTGGACAGCAAAAACACCAATCATCTGGTTCACTACTGCGAAGATGCACCAGAGTGACCGTGTGAAATTGTAGTTCGGCATGCAACAACAAGTTCCAGAACCTCCGACGTGTTTGGGAGATTGGCATCAACAAAGAGTCGATGGCCAGATGGATTATTCCGATTAGAGAGACTTCTCTAAATAAATGTGTCGTCATTGGAGGAATCAACGTCAGCACATCTTAAACGAACCAATCATACATGGTGCTAGACCAACTCAACATTATATGGCGTGGTTTAAGTCTGTTACAGTGCCACAATTTTTGTCTGAGCCAATGTATTTGATTGATCCATGCCAACAAGCTTCATTATCATACGCTCAACAACAAATCCCCGTCCAACAACCAACCCCACACCATTACCAAACCCGAGAACAATGTCAACCCCCCCAAACCCAACGATCAACCTCACACCATCGCCATACCATATACACTTAACCACCAAACACCCAACCTCGCAACCAAATCATGCCACACAACCAAACTCAAAACCATGAACCAAACTCTTACCACCAACTACCATATGTAGCCACCACATCTGTTTATAGCCTAGATGATTCATATGATTCAACCTCATCCCACCATAGCCCCCCACTTATGAACACCCAAACATCTCATCACCACAACACACAACCATTGTTTGACTTTATTACATCACATGAACCATTGCTTCATTTCCAAAATGAGTAAATGTCCCAATTCGGGCAACCATATTGTCCACAAACAACTCAACCACAACGACCCAATTACGACAACATGGGCACTGAACTCAATTACGGCAACACCGTTCACGAAAACCCCTCAGCTATTGGGGAAAAATGATGACACATTTGTCAAATACCGTTGGACCTTCCACCAGATCTTCACACCAGTCACAATTGCATCATGTCAGCACTCAAAGACCCCAAACACCTTAAGAAAATCGTGGGAGACCTCGAAGGTAGGCTAACGCACCGGAATGTGGAACATAGGGTGTTTCAATCGGACGAGTCATTGATTTTATTGTCAATTGTTGTCTATTTTAGCTTTATATCATAATATTATTAATTATTTTTCATATACTTTTTTATTTCAATTTTATATAATTATAACATTAAAAAATTTAAAAAAATAATAATCAAAGCATGCGCCACATGCAATGACGCATGTTCTTCATGTCATAATGCATGTTTCAATTGCATTGGCTTGACCTACATGCTAACGCCATGTGCTTTGGTGCATTGGTTCAAGTACAACATGCATGCGTCATTCTAACTAACGCATGCTTTAGAGGGATAATAGAAAAGTGATTATATTAATAAATATATTGAAATAATGATTATTTTTTAAAAATATGATTATTTTAAAAGAAAAATCCAAAAATGAAAATTTTGATCAAATAATTATTTGTAATAACTATTTTTAATTAGTTTAACCATTGAGTACATAAATATATATATATATATATATATATATATATATATATAATATATATATATATATATATATATATATATATATATATATATATATATATATATATATATATATATATATATATATATATATATATTATATATATATATATATATATATATATATATATATATATATATATATATATATATATATATATATATATATATATATATATATATATTTGTCGGTATATGAGTTGGATTTGGACCATAATGAGTGAGAAAGAGAACTTTGGTGGCTTTTACTGGATCTGCTTGCACACACTCCCATGCAGTTTGGATATTTGTGGCTTTCAACATTCATGATGAAAGTGCATACATGAAGGCACTTATTGTGGCATTGTGTTATTTGTAGCTGTAACTTGTAAGTATCATTTGCACACAATTACTTGTGTTCTGTTAAGGTGTGTCAAATATGGTAGTTATACTATTATACGGTGGTATAGTATAAGGTGAGAGTTTATTTAAGTTTCTTATTAAAAGAATTAATATTTTTTACTATTAAATTTAATTTATAAAACACCAACAGCTCTAGTAATAAACATGTTACTTTTAATATTTGTAAATTATTTGTACGACACGGATCAGAAATGACAAACAAACATCTTAAAAAAAATTATTTTGGATATTATTTGAATCTATGACACTCAGTAACGAACAATTTATATAAGTGTTTTAAAAAATATATTCTTTTACTTCAATATATATATATATATATATATTATATATATATATATATATATATATATATATATATATATATATATATATATATATATATATATATATATATATATATATATATATATATATATATATATATATATATATATATATATATATATATATATATTATAAATCACAAATACATATAAAAGAGTTAAACATATATTAAAAGAATATTATCAATGAAGATGAAACTCAAATGATATTCATTTTATTTTTATTTATGATGTTTCTGATACGTAAAATATTTCCACCATAAATAGTATTATTGTTGAGATATGTTAGGTTTAATATTGTTGTTGTTAAAACTCTATACCCTAAGGGTTTATTTGTTGTTGTTGTTGAGACTGTTATTGAATGTTTTATCTTATTATTTTGTTGATATAAGTGAATTTTTATCATTGTTGTTAATAAGATATTGAAGGTTTAGTATCATTGGGATATCTAAGGTTTTTTTGGTGTTATTGAGTTATTAAGATATTGAAGGTTTAGTGTTATTGTTGCATTGAAGATTTAGTGTTAGTGATATTGAAGATTTAGTGTTGTTGTTAGATGTAATTTTATTTCAGCTTAGTATAGTATAGTTTTATCTTTTAACTTAGCCTACATGGCATTTCAATTTGTATATTTAAACAACTTTATAACTTATTTCATAAGCAATGCAAACAGAATTTCATTCCACCAGAGAAGTTAGTTATCTCTCTCTCTCTCTCTCTCTCTCTCTCTCTCTCTCTTTCCATTTTTATCATCTTCATCTTTTACTTCTTATGCACCAACAATCGTTATCTAGAGCTCCGATTCAAATCCACGGGAAACACAAGTGAACGTGATGCGTGTGTGATTGATTTCGGTTCTAAAATTCACATTGAATTGATGTTCAAATACATAACAAAATCACATTTCTTGTTTCCTAGGGATTGGGAAACACGAGTGTTTGGTGAGCTCTTAGTGACTTCTTGCACAAGATCGAAGATTAACGTTGAAAATGATAGCTTGAATACGAAGCTTCATGTGTTTGGTGGAAAGAACTGGAATCGATGGATGATTCAGATGCGTGTGTTGATTGACGCTCAAGATGTTCTTGATATCGTCAAGGACAGTTATGCAACTGTTGTAACATATACAACATATGCAACATATGCAACTGAAGCACAAAGGAACACATATAGATAGATGAGGAAGAAGGATTAGAAAGCTATATTCTACATCCATCAGTGTATGGATGTGAATGTGTTTGAGAAGATCATTGATTCAACAATAGTGAAGGCTATGTGAAACACACTAGTACGATGCTATGAAGGTGATGTGTCATTGAAGAAGGTGAAACATCAGTCTCTACGTAAGTAGTATGAGAATCTCAACATGAAGAACAATAAGAAGGTACCAAATTACATCTCGAGAGTGATTATGATCACAAATGATATAAAATCTCGTGGAGAGACTCTATATGAACAAGTAATCATTGAGAAGGTATTGAGATCACTTACTCCTCAGTTTGATTACATTGTTGTAGCAATTGAACATTCTATGGACCTACGCACCATGAGAATTGAAGAGCTGCAAAGCAGTCTAGAGGCACAAGAGTTGCGTTTGATTGAGAGAAACTCTGAAAGAGATGTAGAGCAGACTCTGAAAACATCTTCTGGTAAGAAGAATCAGAAGTAGTCTTAGTCAGACGCCAAGAAGAGACATGGTGGTGGTTATCAGAAGTCAGAAGTCTCCAACTCTGATGAGAAGAAACATCAGAAGGGAAATGAGAAGTTTGACAAGAAGAAGGTTCAATGTTACAATTGTAAGAAGTTTGGTCACTTTGCTGTTGAATGTTGGTCAAACAAGAAAAGGTAATCAGAAGAATAAAACATAGCCAGAGGAGATTCTGATGGTGAACCTCTGCTATTGATAGCTTCTGAATATGATGGTGGATATTTGGTAGACTAGTGGTATATGGACACTGGCTTCCCAAATCACTTAATTGGAAACAAACAACAGCTGATTAATTTTTACTCTAAAAAGAGGACAAAAATCAGATGTGCTAATGATAAATATATGAATGCTGAAGGAATGGGAAATTTCAGGTCAGAGTGAAGAATTTCAAAACTGTTATGATCAAGGATGTTTGGTATGTTCTTGGCATGAAGAGCAATATGATGAGTGTAGGTCAGCTAATTGAGAATGGTTTTTTAGTTACTACGAAGGACAATCTCTTGAAGTTGTATGATTCTAATCAAAAGTTGATTATGTAGTTTGGATAGGGAAACACCAGAACACTCAAGGTGAATGCGGAAACAACTGAAATTAAATGCCTCATTGCAAAAGGTAATGAAGGTGATGGTGAGTTGTGACACAAGAGATTGGGGCATCTGAACTTCAGAAACTTATGACATTTGAGTTCTAAAAAGTTGGTACATGGGATTCCTAAGATTGTGAAGCCTAAGAATTCATGTGGAATATGTATGAAAGGTAAGAAACCTAGATCTCCATTTGCATCAGAAGTGTCTCTAAGAGCAAAACATGATTTATGAGTAGTGCATTCTGATGTATGTGGACCATAGAGAGAAGGCATTTCCTTATATCTTAAATTTTCTTGCTCAAATCAAGTGTGGGGAATCAGAAGATCCATACCAAGCTCACCACGTCAGCCAAGTTCAAAGCGAATGTTGGGAAGTCATGTTAAACACATCACCCCATGACTTTCCAATAATGAGCCTTAAATCCAAACAAAAATATTTTCCAGTTTCAACCATTTCTTGACCCACCTCAGAGACATTTGTTGAACTATCCAAAACCATTGCATCAGTCATTATGCATCAACCCTGTCGCTTCACTCATACATATCATACATTATGCATGACATGAAACCCTTCCCCAACAAGAATAATAAAACCAAGCCTCGCTTGATATCTTCCAAAACCCAAGCCTACTTGGCAAACCCAAAAATCTAATCACCATCAGATCCAACCTGATCCCATCCAAAACAGATTCCAAAAAAACAAAAAACAAAAAAAAATCCCATTCGTTATTGGCATCTCCCAAAATAAATCTCTATCATTAACCATAAAGCCCAATCATATTTAGCATAATCCATAGGTCACACATCTTCATATCCCCAATAGCCCGAGGCATGCATCGTCATTTTGCATAAATTAGCATTTTGTATACATAACATTGCATCATAGTATACTCTTTAATTGGGCAAATATGTTTAGCATAACCTAGATTCAAGCCTTTCTTAAAAGCGCAAGGATTCCCGTGAATAATCCCAACAGCATTCCCCAAAGGTTTCCTCTTTATTTTTCTTTTTCAAATGATGTTGGCCCTTTGTCAAAACTTTGCATGTTAAGCACAAAAGTAAGAGACCGAACGAATGGCCTACTCTCTTATCATTTGTTTTGAAACACCTGACGTAGGTTTGGCGAGTCCTGAGTGGTAGTCATATTTCGAAAGCTTCATCCTCGTCGTTGTGCCTGACGGATATAATGAGGTTTTTGTACCTACTGAAATTTTTTCTCTACCTTGTGTATGAGTATCATCAGCTCTATTCACTTGCCTTTTGCAAGTTTCCCTTTGACTTTTGCCTGGGAAGTCCCATTTCCATTTGCATAGGAAGTATACTCATCCGCTTACCTTTTATAAGTCCCTTCTTGCCTTTTGCAAGTCTCCTCGTTGCCTTTTGCACGAGAGAGTTACCTTTGTCAAAGCTTTTCATGTTAATCACAAAAATAAGAGACCGGACGAATGGCCTATTCTCGTATAATTTATTTTGAAACATATGACGCAGGTTTGGCGAGTCCCGAGTGGTATCCATATTTCAAAAAATTCATCCCCGTCGTTATGACTAAGGGATATAATGAGGGTTTCGTACCTACTGCAAAGTTCCCTCTACCTTTGGAATGAGTATCATTAATTCATCTTTACACATGCCTTTTGCAGGTACCCCTTTTCCTTTTGCATGACATCAACTTTTAAACCTTCCCAGTCATTACTAGGGATTGAAACCTTTAGATTTCAGGTATTGCAGTCGTTACTAGGAATCATCACTGAACTAAAACCTTCCCAGTCGTTGCTAGGGATTGACACCTTTAGATTTCAGGTATTCCAACAGTTTTTAGGAATCATCACTAAACTAAACCCTTCCCAGTCGTTACTAGGGATTGACACCTTTAGATTTCAGGTAGTCCATCCATTCATAGGAATCTTCACTTAACTAAAACCTTCCACCCGTTGCTAGGGATGGACACCTTTAGGAGTCAGGTATTCCAGTCGTTGCTAGGAATCGTCACCGAACCTAAACTTTCCCAGTCGTTGCTAGGGATCGTCCTTGTCAGATTTCGGAACTTCCCAGTCGTTGCTAGGGATTTTCTCCAATAGAGTCAGGTATTCTAGTTGTTACTAGGAATTGTCACTAAATTAAAATTTTCCCCATCAGAGTCAGGTTTTCCAGTCGTTGCTAGGAATCGTCACTAAACCTAAAGTTTTTCCCCAGTAAGAGTCGGGTATTCCATCTGTTGCTAGGAATTGTCACTGAACTCAAGTTTTTTCCAAGTCGTTGCTAGGGATCATCACCTTTAGAAGTCAGATATTCCATCTGTTGCTAGGAATCGTCACTGAAACCGAAATTTCCCCAATAGAAGTCAGGTATTCCAACCGTTACTAGGAATCGTCACTGAAATTTTTCCTCCCCAGCCATTGCTAGGGGCTATCACCACTTTTTAACCTTCCCAGTCGTTGCTAGGGATGGTTGTCACCGTATTTTCAAATCCTCTCAGTCGTTCCTAGGTATTTTCACCGCCTTTTACACAAGAACTTATCCCCAACGGAGTTTCTTTCCCCCACCTTTCTTCTTGGAGTAATGTAATTAAAATTTTCTAGTTTTAAGAGATAATTATGTTGCATACCATAGCATGCATTTCATATCATACACATCGACATAACCATCATACAACTAACCATATCCTCCTCACAAAATACCTTATATAATCCCCATCCTATTAACACATATCACTTTCATCCCTAGTAGGGAAAATTTTCGGATACTTTTTTGTATTTAATCCTCTCTTACCTTGAATATGTGGAAGTCGTTTCTATCCGTACATTCAGGTCCGAGAAGTTTAAATAGGGGCAGCTGCCATACCCTCAAATTCACCCTACCTTCATACAACCTTCATAACCCTAGTAGTGTATAAGCATATATCTATTATCTCATTTGCATTTGCATCCATAACAACTCAAGGCATGGTGTTCATCTCTAAGGACCACTCAAGATCCTTTGATCATGTTGGGGTGTACTCAAGCCACCCTAAACCCTAATTCTCATCCTCAAGCATCATTCACCTTGTGGAACTACACAAGTCATTCCATTCATCTCCCAAACCCTGATTGGGTGGTGAATCTTGGTTGGAGACTTTGTTTGTTCATCTGGTCATCCTTTGGACCTTAACCCTAGTTCCTTGATCCTCTGTGGCTTGTGCGAGTAACCATCCACTTTGTGCTTTATACTTTCTCTTGAGGACCCATAATATCCAAACTTTGACCATGCCTCAACCTTGTGATTTGCTTCAAGACACCTCTTGTACCCAACCTCTGATTTGTTTGACTTTGGCCATTGAGGAACCTTGTAATCCAAGAAACCCTAATATATGCCCCTATTTGCTTATAGAACTTGCCTTACTTGATCACCTAATCATTCATCAATCCATTCACATTCAATTCAATCTATTTTAACCATCATCCACCAAGCAAACATTCATTTCATCAATGGTACAAGTTCTTGGTTTGGTTTGGAATCATTAACTTCAACTCATTGGTCTCATCCATTAACATGACCTATAATCATCCCACGAGTCATCAAGGATTGTTTTCCATTAAGATATAATCATTTGAGCTTCAAACATTCATCAAGGTGCCTTCGAATTCAATAAAACTCAAAATTGCATTTTTAGGGCATGTTGGTTGGTCATGTTTTGGCAAGTTTGGCCTACCCTTTGGTCCAAACCCCATAAATTTTTTATATTTCAACCTTTTAAGGATCTTCTTTAAGAAAAATATCCTAATTGAATCCCTCTTCATATTTTTTATGTCCAAGACCTATTGAGTAAGGTCATCAAATTATGGATTGGCCAAGCTGGTCAAGATGCCTAGTCAGGCCTAGAAACATGTTCATGACCTCCATTTTACATTAATGGCATTTCCATATAACTTATTTTTGCAACTTGTTAAGGTTATGGAAAAGATAAATTGGCCTAAGTTTTATGAAAAGTGAACTAGCCAATTTTAATTGGCCTAAGTGAAAAGTTGGGGTTTCATCATGGTGCATATAGTCAGGTCAGTTTCAGTCAGATTATGCATAATCATGCATTAAGCCTCTAAACTTGTTTGTTTCACTTCATTTTGATCCCAAACACATACCACAACATTATGTGATACAAATGCAAGTCAACTTGAGTGTAACCAAGGTCACATGTGGACATACCTAACCAATGTCAAAAAGTGGAACTTTTCCCAAAATGGATAAGTTTAAAGAAGCATCATCACTGATTGAAGCCATCATTGCTTCACCAAAAGGATGCAAGTTGCAAAGAAAATTGAGGGAGGTGCATTTCAGACTAAAGCACAAACCAAACTTGGTCAACAAGCTCTCTCATTTTTCATTTTTCGGGCTTCATCACTTTCGGATCCCCCCCCCCCCCAACCTTCAACCAAACCACTCTAACACCTTCTTTATAAATAGGGGATCGTGTTCCATCATTTTCCTAAGCTTGAAAGCAAAAGAACAACTACTTCAAACTCACTTTTCTCTCTTCAAAGTCAGAGTATCAAGTTTGAACTTTTAAGCACCCTCAACATATCTTAAACACTCAAACACCTTCACCCAACATCCCTAAAGCTACCTGAATCCCTGGAACCACCTGAAACCACCTCTCCTAAGCTGCTTGAACTCGTCGGTACCTCCCACTGAAATTGATTTTGATAAGGTAGTTAGCTTCATCGTTTCCATCCAAACAAGTTATCATCCTACTCCATTTCATTCACTGATGTTAAGCCCTATGGTTTGAGCTTCGATTACTCAATATCCAACATTTAATTTTATTTTTAGGTTTATGTTTTCGTCTGAGTTCATATGAAATACTTCATACTCATATCCAAATAATGGCTTATGAGTATGGAGAAGGAAACAATGACATGAGTTTGAATGGAATCCATGTTTGATTCCTTAAAAATACTCGAGTTGTAGAGGTTGGATTTCTGAGAATCTCAAGGTTGAAGATGACATGAAATCATTGCTTCGCACGTTATTTCTAGTTTCAAATTCAAAAAAAAAATTGTTGTCACAATTTCATTGGTTGTTATGTGCTGATGTGTTCCCCTCATATGTGTGTATCCCCTGGTCAATGCGTCTTACATGTGTCCCCTTGATCGGACCATCCACTTCACTTACTTTCATTGAATAAATTGATCCAAGGGCAAACTTTTGCTCGTGTTTTATTTTTAATTGATGTTTACTATTTATTTCATCTGACGCGCTAGTTAACATCCAAGGGCACTTGGCCGAGTGGAAGTGGGGGTTGACCCATGACTCCAAGGTCAAGGGTTCAACCCCCAGCGCCCCTTGTTTTTGTTTTCTTTTTCTTTCTTTTCCTTTATTTTAGATTTTCACTTCATTTTTAGTTATTTTCTTCCCATTTTTATTTCATCACTTATTTATTTTTAATCTCACATGTTTGTAAATATACTTAGTATATTTCCCATCCATATATTTTATTCACCCATTATTTATTTTATTTAGACCATTTTTAATTGATCATTTGTACCCTTGTTATTGATGATGGTTGATGACATTTATTGATCATGGTCATTGGTTTTTAGGGTTGATAAAATATTCAATATTTCAAACATGTCAATGAATGATCAATAGATTATTCATGACATTTTGGGTTATTGATAGATTTCCCCTGTTTAACCATGTTTTGAACCATTTGATGCATAAATGAGACCTCACTTATATGGTCCTTACTTATTGATCCATTTGATTGTGTTTTGTTCATTAACCACTAACCATTAATACTTGTGTTTGAATATCTAACTTGTACATTAATCAATCTTTAACTTGTAATTATTTGGGTGATATAATCTTTCATTTGTCAAATCATTGATAGATGGACTTGGGGTTATATAACTTTCTTTGATTTGAATCTATTGTTAGATGATCATGGATCACCTTCAATACTTTGCGTCAATTATAAGTTATCCCTTGATGTGCCATATTTTGAGTCCTTTGCCTTGTGGGTAGATAATACCTAGGTAGTTACCTCGTACATTTGTTTACTAACCACTAACTATTCATCACTAACCATTGATATTGTTGACCTAATTCATTATCTTGTGATTTATTTTCCTGACAACTTTATTGTATTGTAATTTACTTTTGAGCACTCATACTCATCATCATTGTATATATCTCATGCATATTTATCATTTCCATTTTATCTATTGTCATCATATGATTAAAAATAACAAAAAAACATGATAAAATTAAAAGACAAAAAAGATGCATTCATCTGTGACCAACTGTTGGACTTAGAGGATTTCATTAGCACCCTTACACGAGGACCTTACCCTATCTCTTGACACTTTGCCCTAACTTGGATTTTCATATGTAACTTGCAATCTTTTATTGTAAGAATGGCATCATGGAACTACCCTAGGGAGACATGCTCTTTAAGCCTATTATCCACTTGTTAGCATATGTCACTTTGCAGACACAAGGCTTTCTCTTCGGCTACCTTACAATGAGACCCTTTATTTCTTGCTTGGTTACTTTGTAAATATTCATGTACGTCACCATTTCATAATCAAAAGCAATAAACCCTTGATCCAACATCAAGTGGCATTTTCCCAATCAAATCCAAAAATACAATAAAAATACGATTAGCATTGTGCACCACGAGCCTTAAGTGGTGGAGAATGAGTAAAGATGGAGCTCTCCTACCCTTACTCTGATTATTTTGGACACAAGACGCTTAGCTTGTATGTATAAAATATCCACCTCCTCCCATAGTCTTTAGTGCAATCTAATCACAATCAATCTTTTCAAAAAAAAACCTAAAAACAACTCCAACTCATCAAACCTCATTTTTGCGCCTTAGGGCATCACATCGAAAATCCTTTTTCAAGGTAAAATCAATCAACACACAAATATTTTCTACTCTAAACTATGGAACTCTGATTCTTCATCACCCGATTAATGATACGTATGCATAAGGGCCTCAATCTTTGGCAAGCACAATAATAAAAAATCGCAATCTCATTCTTTCACACTTTCTTAATAACAAAGCAATTTTCATAGATAAGTACCCATGCACGCAGACAACTTAAATGGTTCCCATGGAGTACCATGGACGTGAGGGGTACTAATAAATTCCCCTTACGTAATCAACTTCCAAACCAATATTTGGTTGTGAGACCATTCCTTTTCCTTTGCTTTATTTTCTTTAAGAGGTTTTTGTCGACTATTTTCCCTCTCGTCTCTTTTATGAGGAAATTAAATAAAATTCGATGGCGACTCTTCTGTAGTGCTTTTTTCTTTTAAGAGCATTCTTTTGTTTAGTCGGTCCAGTTTTGGATCACGGTAGCAACACACCACGATTGGAGTTTCCAACCGTGGTGAAATGGTTTACTCTTATTTAAGAAACAAAAACTAGTTTGTCATGTCTCTTCGGTTTTTCTTACCTTACGAAATCACATTCAACCCTTACGAAAACCACATTGAGTCCTAACGAAGTTTATCTTCTCCTTAACGAGGAGAGCCTTAAACATGTATCATCTCCAACTCGTTTAATGTTGCATCTTCTCCATTTCTTCATCATTATATCATTTCCAACTAGTTCTTTAACAAACGAGGTATAACTCCATCTACATCTTCTCCTAATCATTTAAATCAATAAAATAGGAAGAAAGAATTTGAAGGAGGAACTCGAATAATACTTGAAAGAAGGAAAGATGAAACTCTTACGATATTTAGCTCTTTCACTTTTTTATCATGTTTCTAGTACATAAAATATCTCCATCATGCATGCAACATTAATATTTTTGAGATATGTTAGCTTTAATGTTATTGTTGTTGTTGATGATGTTTAATGCCTAAATGCTTAAGCTTTATTTGTTTTTGTTGTTGAGATTGTTATTGAAGGTTTTATCTTAGTTGTTTTGTTGAGATATGTTTATTGTTGTTGTTGTTATTGTTAATGAGATATTAAAGGTTTTGTGTTATTGAGATATTGAAGTTTTGTTGTTATTAAGATATTGAAGGTTTAATGTTGTTGTTGTTAGTGAGTTATTGAAGGTTTGTTGTTATTGAGATATTAAAGGTTTTCTGTTATTGAGATATTGAAGGTTTGGTGTCATTGTTGCATTGAATGTTTATTGTTATTGAGATATTGAAGGTTTATGTTGTGTTTTGTTGTTATTGAGTTATTGAAGTTTTAGTGAAGGTTTAGTTTCTAAGTCAAACTTAGATTTTGCACAAGCTAATCTTGAACCAAGTTGGAGTTCTGAGTTGGCTAGCTTCCAAACCGAATCGAGGTTTTACACAAGCTAACCACGAACTAACCCGATATTTTTATCGAGCTGATCTTGAACCTACTAACTGTCGCAACCTGAAAAAATACAGTGTGCGAAAAAACAACCGGCGAAGAAAGAGATGACAGAAGAGTCGCCACCGTGCGTTATTTATCCCAAAGGAGGGAAAGGAAACGCTCGAAGTAAACCTGGAGAAAGGAAAGGAAAAGACAAGGTCTCGCAACCAAATCTTGGGTTCGGGAGTCGGTTATGCGAAGGGAAAGTATTAGCACCCCTACGCATCCGTAGTACTCTACGGGATCCACTCTTGTTGTTCTTGTCTAAAGGGTGTGTGTTTATCTAATGTACTATTTACTAAAAGAAAGGGTCAAAGAAAATGACTCGCACGGATGTCGCATCCATTGCATACGTATCTCATCTGAATATGAGAATCAGAGTCTTCGTAGCTCGGCTACCTATGGGTGAAAGAGATGTGTGCTCGCCAAGACATCGCGTCTTATGCCTACATATCTCATCTGGAATGAGAATCAGAGCATAATGTAGTTCGGCTAACTAACGGGAACAAAAGTCTCGATTGCGACTAGGGCAAGAGAAAGGGAAGGTCTCGATCGCAACGAGGGCGAAAACAAACAAAGATTAGTTGTTAGTTGTCAGTCTAACTCGGCAAGACATCGCATCTTGTGCCTACGTATCTCATCTGAACATGAGAATCAGAGTTGCCGTAGTTCGGCCAACTAACGGGAACAAAAGTTTCGATTGCAACTAGGGCAAGAGAAAGGGAAGGTCTCGATCGTAACGAGGGCGAAAACAAACAAAGATTAGTTGTTAGTTGTCAGTCTAACTCGGCAAGACATCGCATCTTGTGCCTATGTATCTCATCTGAACATGAGAATCAGAGTTGCCGTAGTTCGGCTACATAGGGGTTGCCATCTGAACATGGACTTACAAAGGAGGACACCAGTTGTGTCAAAGGAGAGTGGGCAATGTGCTCACGTCCTAGCAGTAGGTGTCGCAGCTCGTTGAATCGAGTCTTAGGCGATTACCTCTTTGCAATAGGACGGACTACATGCCACAAGATCGGAGACGCTCTGAAAGGTCTAAAGATGGGGAAGCTCTTCCCTAGAGTTGTCATGCAATATGTACTTAAGTGTTTAGGATTTACAAATGGGACTATCTACCTAATGTTATCATACAAAAGAATAAGGGAATCCTACCTATGTTATCATACAAAAGGATATGGGAATCCTACCTATGTTATCATACAAAGGGTTCTATCTAATGGGTGCTACCTAAACGGAACAAGAATCGACGAATGGAGCAAGGAGAGGTGTTAGGGATGAGGGTAGATGGCGATGCATGAAGCAATCGACTTACAAGGTTGATGGCGATGCATAAAGCAATCGACTTACAAGGTTGATGGCGATGCATAAAGCAATCGACTTACAAAAGGGTGGATGAATACGTGCTGGTTCTGTTAGGTTTTGAAAAATGATTACTCGACGTTGGATCGAGGTTTTGATCTTGCTTTGAAATGGTTATCGAATGTTCATTTTAATTCTTGTATTAACAGATGAATAAAGAATGAAAGAATAAATATTATACATTTCATGGGAGAGGGATACATTTGTTATGAATGGGGGTTGACATGGCAATCAAGCAATATAAGTATATGCCTCATACACCATACAAGTAGGTCACAGTTAATCATACAGGTAAGATATAAACAAGTATATAATCAAATCAAATAATCAAAGAATGAAATGAATTAGCATTAAATAATGTATGAGAAGTATAAACATGTTAATCAATCAAACAAATAGAAACATGGATGAAAGAAACAAGTATAAAAAATATCAAATTAAACAGACAAGTGAAACTATACACACAAAGAATCAATGAATAATTTAATCGGGAAATGATGCAAGGATCAAACAAAATTAAGGTGAAAGGCCTCTAATACATGGCATATGATATGGATAAGGGAGGATCAAAAGATCTCTTCAATTTCCTTAAGCAATCCCTAAGTCAAACATCAATCATACAAAAGTCAACCGAAAAGTCAAGTCAACTTAAAAAAATGTCAAATAAATAGTAAATTAGTCACAAAAATTATGAAAAATTAAATTAAGTTAGGTGGGGTCAGGACATCATCATCCCCCAAAAAGGTTTCAAAAATAATAAAAATTGGTTATTGAATTAATTGAAATAAAAACAGAAGTCAAATGTAGAGTCAACCGAGCAAACTAGGCCAAAAATAAATCCAAAATAAATTAAAAATGGGAAATAAAATTCCAATAAAAAGTCAGGTTGACCATGAGAAATTGGTCAACCATCATCCCAAAACTCAGAATCTAAAAATAATTTTAAGTTATGGAAATAAAATAAATGAAAAAATGTGTATTAAAATGGACTATTTGAACTAAATAATAAAAATAAAATATTAACATAAGAATAAAACGAAAAATAAAAAATTAAAATAAATTAAATAATACATTAAGGAAGTTAAAAAATATTTTTTAGATTTTTATGAAACAAGAAAATATTTTTAAATAATTAAAAGAAAACAGCATAAAAAAAGAGTAAAAGAAATGGACATGAAATAAGAATGTGAAATGGGCTTTGTGTGTGGGTGCGAATAGCAGGTGCTGGAAAGCCCAATCCAACAATAAATAATCAGCATGTGACATATGAAAATAATAGAAAGGTACATTTAATTTAACTAACTAACGTGATACCATGTGGATCGGTCAAGTCTCATTTAAAAAACACTAAACGACAAAAGCCATGCTGAACGGTGATGATGAGAAAGACGCATGCCATCCAGCGACTCAGGGCGCGACACGCAAGCATCTCCCATGCATAATAAATAATAATAACACAACACAACAGTATGCAAGGCAAAACGAAAATGGAAAGGAAAATTTCTCCCTCTTTCACACCACCATATCTCACTCTACAGTTCATGAAATTGGATGATATAAAAAAGAAAAGTTCAAGTACAAAGTGAGAGGAACATCATGGTATTTCGTTTTAGTGAAAATGATGGCTCTAACATAAAGAAATATGAACAGCAAGGTGTACACATGAGCATGGATACCAACAGAAATTTTAATAACATAAACTCAAACTCAACAACAATGCCTCATGGTGAGGGCTTCACAAACAAATCATGGCATGGTATTAACAGGGAACAACATAAAGTGAGCATGTAAATATGATGAACAAGCATGGTAAGTGTCAAATAAACAATAGTAATGGCATGGCAATAGCTATGAAATGGCATGAACACACAGCAAAACAGTAGTGAACAAATCAAGGAATGTTTACCTAATGGAAGTCAATCCCTTACTCCTTGCTAGTGGAGAAAAATGGAAGAAAGTGTGTTGCTCCTAGTGCTGCAATCTTCGAAAAAAGGAGGCTGACTTGTGTTGCTCTTACTTGCTTGCTCACTCTTGCTTTGCTTCAGAAATGCAGCCACCCTTTTCAGATTAGGGTTTCAAGGTTTATATATGTTGGTTTCAAATATCCTTAATGGGCTTTAGTTCACTTGGATTTGATTGTGTGCACTTGAAACAAAGTTGGCAATGTGGGGTGGTATTAGGAAATGACTTATTTGGCAAAACTTAAGTGAGTTGTCAACCAAAGTACATGGCCAAATGAGGAAATGCAAGGGCTGGTCGAATTTGTGGTCTGGCAACCAAAAACAGCTTTTCACACAGTGGAAAATACTCAGAAAACTGAGTTTTCGCACGAGCGGTCGACCATAGGTCGGCTCAAATATGCTATGCATCGACTATAGGTCGGCTCCAGTATGCTATGCGTCGACCATAGGTCGGCTCAAGCATGCTATGCGCTGACCCGTGGTCCATGCGCTGACCCTTATGGTCGACTCACAGCCTGCAACAAATTTTTTTTTTTTTTTTTTTGAAAGAAAAGGAGGGCAAATTTTGAGATGTTACACTAACCTTAATAAAAAAATAATTCTTGGGAAATTTATAATAATGCCCTCCATCATGAACAATTTCCTCACAAGATTAAAGAATGCTCTCAAAGCATTATGGTTAAAAATATGTGAGAGAAAAATAAATAATTTTTAGATGACTTGAGAGAAAGAGGAAAAAATATATATTGACCTTTTTTTTGGATGATATGAAATGAAATGGAATCCCTCTATTTACAGGCCAAAAGATGGTTCGTTTTAGGAAATAATCCATGTGCAAAATAAATGACCTAATCAATAAGCTAATTGATTAGGTACATGCAATAATCGATTAGGTACATGCAATAATTGATTAGAAAGTTCAAAAACTTTTCCAAATTGATTTGACAGTTTCCAAATCAACTAGTTAGGCTCCAAAAATATTTTTGGTGATTTTATTAGAGAAAAAAGGATTCAAACATGCTTTTAAGTATGTGTGTGTGTGTGTGTGTGTGTGTGTGTGTCTGTGTGTGTGTGTGTTTGTGGGTTGTGTGTGTGTGTGTGTGTGTGTGTGTGTGTGTGCGTGCGTGTTTTATCCATACTACTTACTAAAATATCCTTGTGTAATTATAATACACTAATACTTAGACGGACACGGTCAAACATGCTTTCATACTATAAAGCTTCAAGTCCTTTTTCTGGATATTCCAATCATATAATAACTTTACTTGAATCTTATTGTGGATGAGGCTTAAGATATCTCCAAGTTAGTCACCATCATCATAGAGTTGTAAAGATATTACTGATGATCATAAACCCTAATGCTTTAGTTTGATTCGGAGGAATAACTTAATCAACCACTTTGAGCATCTTTGGTCGCTGGAGTTAGTTACTTGACTTCTTGGCTTGGCATCAAAGCCAATTCATATGTTGTTACTATTTCAGGTGTTGTAATCATAAAAACCATGACATCATTAGTGATATATAAATATTGCTTATTTGTGAGCTTTGATCACTTCTTGATTATACCTGCAAGCATATAGGTTCACAGAAGGTTCCTTTATTCACAAGTACGAAATGATATAATAGTAGAAGCTATTGGAATAAAAGAGCATGATAGGTGTGTTTGTGGTGTTGGAAAAGATATCAACCTGAGAGTATACTTTGGAACATTAAGAAAGAGTGAAGAATTGTGCAAGAAATATATGGATAAGTTCGTTAATAAGAAGTTAGAATAATGATTAGTAAAAGAATGGAAATTGTAAAATAAAGAGATGGACAAGCTTTACGATAAGAAGTTAAAAGAAAAATTAGCACAAGAGTATGATTGTTGATTCTTAGGAGGAGGTAATATATATTTATAATTACATATTAATTATTTTTACTACATAATAGTTTTTTATTATTTATAATTAAGTGTTCATACATTTCGTTCAACTTATATAGATGTTTAACAATGATACACCATTCACAAAAGAAGAGTTTAAAGACGTATATTCACATTTTGCATCTTTCTTCCATGCGTTTTATAAGCCAAATTGACTCTGATATTTTAATATGTGTGAAATATTGATTTTCATGTAAATAATTTATAAGTTTGTTTAACATTTTGGGACAATATGCATATGAATGGAAACATAACCCATACCCGTAGGTACCCACCCGAGCCTGCAACACCCTAAATTTTCCCCGTATAAATTTAAAACATTTATCATAGTAAACAAATCAACATGCAATTTAGGATGCTATACTACAATATTCAATCAACCTGCTCAATTGAAAAGACATGTAACATTTTGCAGTTAGAAAAGTAGTAGTAATAACCACATGTCTGAATGTTAACTTTTATTAAATCGCAGTGGAATAATAAAAATAAACAATTAACTCAACATATCCAATCATCAACATAACATGTCATATAATAAATGTTAAAACATAAAGAAATACATAGTGTTCCAATTCTCCAGTGTTACACATCAGAGTAGACGCTGACACTAAAATAAAATTGAAAACTTCATCTTCCACTCACATCTGAGCTCCTACTACGGATTATCTGCATGTTACTTACGTGGAGGAAACATTCAAATAGAAGGGGTGAGATATTATAATTATATAAAGGAAATCATGATAATAAGTAAGCATCGGATTATCACATGCACATCACCCATTCCATAACACAATTCCACATAAATCCCATAACAACTATTCACAACATAATAGCAATATAACAACCATCCAACATGATAACAACATCGTTAATCATCCAAACAATAACAAATACAACCAACGTACAATGAAATGAGACTCAACAACTCGACTCAATGCATGTGGTACCAATACGTGAACACTCAGGTTCACCACTTCGATCTTCACCTCCTATGATCAAAGTCATCAATTCATTATCATCACCTCCGATAACGTCTCACTGATTCCATCACCTCATAAATCAGATACCGGCCCAATCCACACAATGAGATTTGAGGCTCACCAACAACTGGCCATTTTTCCAACAACATGAATGCATGTGATATATAATACATGTAACAATAACATCATGCACAATGAATCACCTCCATAGTCAATGTACACTGCCAATACTGGCCATCACGCATCAAACACATTTATACATCTCAACAACATCAACATACAACATAATAAGCAACAACAATACACTTAAGGTTATGTCACACCACATTATAAATGTTTAAGTACATATCAACATTATCATACAGAAAAAATGTTCATTTTCAGATACTTAAACCAATTTTAAATGACAATACACTCTCTCAGCTTCCCGACCCTTTGAACGACACTCAAAACAGACACTCGGAACATAAGTTCTGAATTTTTAAGGTTTTTAAGAAATTTCTCCCAGTGTAACCGGTTACCCCAAAACCAGTAACCGGTTACACCACAACTAGTGGCGCAACCCACATTGTCACACACACACACATGGTAACCGGTTAAACCCCTCATTCCAGGCCCTGCGTGGCATTTTTTACACAGGGTAACCGGTTACTCAAAATCCAGTAACTGGTTACACTCCTCAAATTTTACCCAGAAACGTTGTTTTTAAGTAGTGTAACCAGTTACTCTATTTTTGGTAATTGATTACACTATCACAGAAGCACATTTATGCAACTTTTTCAAAAATAAAAATACTTGAAACCCATCCCAAAAGCCATTTTTCTTATAAAACATTTGTACTATATTTTAACACGAAAGGGCACTTTCCCAACGTTCAAAACCCCAACTTACTTTCACCGAAAACAATCCTAACTCAGTTCCGACTCTGACTCGAATCAACCTCAACCACACAACATTGACAACAAACAATTCAATCAATTTTAGGATTCTAACAGTAGTAATTCACCATTTCAACATCAGTTACAACATCATCATACACATAATTCAACAATTGGAAAATATTACAAAGATCATGAACATAGAGAAGAAAGCACAAAACCTACATGGCATAATCTACCCATCATTATGATGTTAACCCTTAGATAATCAGAATCCCACCCTTACATTAGAGTTCCTAGAAATAACTTCTTTGACCTTCAACAATGGTGATTCTCCTCTTGAGCCTTATTCTCTTCTTTTACCTTTCTTTGTTTCTCCTCTTTTCTCCCAAAAGTTACGTTACTGAGTTTCTATCCCAAATCCCATTTTCTATTCTTTTTTATTACAATTCCTATTATTTTATTAACTTATTATATTATCACTATTTTCTCAATAATAATAATAATAGTAATAATAATAATAATAATCCACTCAAATTAAATAATTAAATTAACATTCATATAATATTAATTAATTAATTAATTAAATAATAACTAATGTGATTAATTAGTTTTACTTACTACACCATCCTTTCTACACTTTTACTCACACCCTCCCATACACCTTAAATTGTAAGGTAGCTACCTCACACCAAGGGTACACAACACATAAATGATGGTGGGGCAGGGATGCTTGAATCCAACCCGAACCCGTTTGGAACGGGTTTTGGTTTAATCTTCATTCTCTATGGGGATTAGGGTGGGGGAAAATATTGTTTTAGGATTCAGGTTTGGATTTGGGGAGGTAAAAAGTGTCCCCGACCCGCGTCGTTGTCATGCCTAAATATGCATGCCATTTTTGTGCATATATATAATGTATAGTTTTGTTCTACATATTGGTGTATATTTTAGTTCATATTCTGTTATGGTAAAAATGTGGTATCCAATATAGGTTATAATAAACTCATATGTAGAATTGAAAAAATATATATTTAAGAAAATCAAAGAATTTCACCACGGTTGGGTCTTCTAACTGTGGTAAAATGTTATCATCAACACACATATCCCCTCAGTTAGCTTTAACGATCGTAGAGAAACGCTCATGCGCTAAATTCCCAAAATGATTTTGTTGGGAATCAGACTCATGACCAACCCACTTTTTACCATGTTTGGGAATTCCAAATGTGGTGAAAAGTAGTGTGATGTCAAGTTTCTTATCTTGACTAATAACCCGTAGTAAAAAGTAGCGCACTTTGTATCACATCCTATGTTACTACTAACCATCAGCTGTGGTGAAACCTTTTTTCAACCAAAGTGATTACTCTAATCTTTTCTCAGCTTTTCTCACTTAAAATCAAAGTATCATTTGAGGATTGCAAGTGTGATATCCTTAAGTGATTAGTTGATCCAAATTGATACCCAATCTTAGGCTGGCTTGATTACTCTAATCTTTTCTCAGCTTTTCTCACTCAAAATCAAAGTATCATTTGAGGATTGCAAGTGTGATATCCTTAAGTGATTAGTTGATCCAAATTGATACCCAAATTAAAAATCTTTGTTAACTTAAGACTTTAGGATGGAATTAAGATCTTCGACAACAAAAAGATTAAAAGGGAGAAATTTCCTCAAGTCTCTACCCAAGCCAAATTTTGTTGAGCAAATTTTGACAAGATCTTAAGTTTAAGTTGAACTAATGCACTCCATAATCCATCTTCTCTACTTACCATGAAACTGAATCATAATCATGGCTTCTAATAAATAACATCATTCAAAGTCTACTTAAAATAGGATAAGTGTTACCTTGGATTTTCAAAATAGATATTAATGATAAGTAAGACACAAGGGCATGCTATGGTGAGGGGTGAAGTCGAACATTGTCAATCAAGACCATAGGTTGATTTGATGACTTAGTGAAATTTCAAATATTTGGGTTGGTTATTCAGATTAGTCGAAAGAGACAGAATTGGATAGGATCAGATGGTTATTCAGAGACAAGTGGAAGTCTGTCTAAGATAATGGTTGCATGGAAGCAAAAACATGGTGCGATATGTTTAGTCGACCGTTGTAGGAAGTTATTTTAGACTGGTATATAAGTAGGAACATGCTTATGTTGTAGGGGTCCACAATTGTACTAAAAATCTATAAACTCAAAGTATCTGTGATTGAGAAATGAGTGAAGAAATATACGTATGCATTCCATATTTATAAATTTCAAGTATTTTACCTTAAAGTCATTCCTGCATTTAAGTTACTTTCAATCACTTTACTTTCAAAGTCTTTGCATTTTGATTTCAGTCATTTTACTTTCAAAGCCTTTACATTTTTATTTTAGTCAAGTTCAAATTATCATCTCAAATATTGCATTACGATTTCGATAGTAATATGTTGTTCAAAGGTCTTGATTCACACAAATATGTTTCGGGATATTTTCGAGTTTGATCTCTTAAGTATTAATAGAAACTTATTTTGTTTACCAAATTTACCAATAAACAAATTGGCATGCCCAATGGGACTCTTTTTGTGTGAATTTCTAAAAAAAATTCGAAAAATAAATATCATTTTTAAGTTCTTCATTTCATTGACTTCTCATTTTATGAGTGTATATCAGATTGAGGAGTGGTAAGATAACCAAGAGAGAAGTTAGGAAACCTATGAGGAAATATGTCAGGAGAATGGCTATTCTCAGAAACAATAATGGAGAACAATCCTCTAATAGCACTGGGGCAGGCACGATCATTGTGACGTCAACTGAGCCAATCCCTTTGATTGCTAGCACAACGATTATACCGTCAATAATGGTTGCACCATCAATTGTGCAAGAAGGGATGGTTTTTCCCCTCAGTAACCCAGAGTCACCCAGTGACTCCTAGACCAATTATGGTGACATAATTTAGGACTTTCACCACAGGGTTTACAATGTCCATGTCAGGGCGTGAATAACCTTATGGGATGCCAACATCAATGATGGAAAACCTACATATTAATCCTTCGACGTTTGATAATAATGTTGCAAAAACATATTCGCTGATATTGGCGTATAGGTCAGCCATATGTAACCACGGTCAAACCATACCATCCTAGATAGGAATGTGATTTGGTTCCCATGAAATGCCAACGTTTACAATGAATTATGTAATGGCAATGAGACGGTATATGGATGAGAGTAACCATGATATTATCAATACTCTTACCCAGCAAATGGGTACTACAATTGGCTACTCAAATAAATTGAATTGCTGATTTTTTGGGGCTCCGGTAGTGCAAGTTTGACCCTTTGTACAACTCCAAATTGCCAGGCAAATTCAAAATGAAGGGGTAGTCTTGGAGGAAAACACGATAAATCAGGGGCAACAGTTTGTGCCCCAGGTAGTCGAACAAGAGATGCCTAGGGAATTTGAGCGTCCACCTGTCATAATGGTTAATTGAAACTACGACGTTGATCAAGTCACTCATCAAGTTCGATAAGGAAATATGTTGGGAGAAAATAACCTTGCAACCATTGTCGAACGGATAATGGATCAAAATGGTGTGAACATAGACCTGCAAAGGCCAAATTATACATATCATCTATTAGAATATGTGTTGCAAACTGAACTTCCAAGGGGATGGAAGATCCCTAAGTTCACCAAATTTGTTGGGGATACTAATGAGTCTACCATTGAGCATATTGCCCGATATCTGACCAAGGCGGGAGACATGGAGAATAATGAGAACTTAAGGATGAGATACTTTCCTAGTTCTCTCACAAAAAATTACTTTACATGGTTTAAAACTCTCCCTGCCCATTCCATCAATGATTGGACTCGATTAGAAAGGTTGTGCCATCCATGAGCAGTTTTACATGGGACAATCTAATATTAGTCTGAAAGAATTATCGAGTGTGAAGCAAAAGTTTGTTGTATCAATCAATGATTACTTAAATCAATTCTGACTTTTCAAGACACAATGTTTTACTCAGGTGTCTGAGCATGAGCTAGTCGAAATGGCCGCTGAGGGATTAGATTACTCTATTAGAAAGAAATTAGATATCGAGTATCTGAAAGATATGGCTCAGTTAGCTGACAGAGTTCGACAGGTTGAAAGAATGAAGGTTGAGAAAGCCAGAATGGACAAGGGTAAGAAGGAATAGGTAGCCTTCATCAATATGAAAGACAACGACTTGACGTCACATGTCGAATACAACCATGTCGAAGAAATTGAGGTCGATGTGGCTGAATTTAAGTTGGGTCCCCCATATATGTGTAAGTTGCATATGCTTGCAAATGGTAAAAATGCTTTTAAACCTGAGAAAAGTGATAAATTCCCTAAGAAAACTTATAGCTTCGACGTGACCAAATGTGACGAGATTTTTGACTTGTTGGTCACAGATGGTCAAGTACTAGTTCCATCAGGCGTGAAAGTACCACCATTAGGACAAAGAAAAAAATAAGGGTTATGTAAATATAATATTTTTCTAGGGCATAAGACCTCACAATGCTTTCATTTCAGGGATCTTGTTCATAATGCATTGTATGAAAGAAGGCTGAAATTTTCCAAAGGAAAAACTCCAATGAAGATAGACTCTGACCCGCTATAAGTCGGGGATGCTAATTATGTGCAGCATATCGCAATCAACATGGTTGAAATTACCGAGGACTTTGACATGGCAAAGTTCAAAGATAGTTAGAATCAGAGTAAGGTTGTTTACCCTAAGGCTGGAGAGGGGTTGCTAGAGTTTCTCCACGGATGCAAATCTGAAGATTCAGAAGTGATGTTGTGTCTTAGATACATTAATGTGTTCGATAAAAAGGTTACAAAGAAGGTCAAATGCATCCAGCATGCAAAGAAGAAGAAAAATTAGAGGAAGAATAGGCCTAAGTTTTATTTCGACAAGAGAGGGGTCCCTCAAAAGAAGGAGTAGTTCCCTACCCACCAAAAGGGTAACCCTGGTACTTATGTACCAACATCTAATGCTCCCTAGGCGAGGTGGACGAAACCTGCTGGCAAAGGACAACAGTCTGGAAATCAAAAGTGGAGGAATTTCGAAATGGGTTAAGGTTCATCGTTGACCTATCAAGATGGTTTTCATATGTCGAAGAGGCGCTCATATGGTCCTAAGAACTATAAAGGGAAGAATCTGATGTCGAGAACTCAATGGAGGAGACTTCAGAGAAAGAAGAAAGCTGAGAGGAAAGCTGCAGAATCAAGTAACAATAAGCCATACCAAAGTCAAGTGAAAGACCATTTGAAGAAACCAATGAGGAGAGACTGTTTTCTCTTAAGACAAGCCAGTCGAAGGGAAAGGTGAAGGAAGAGGTACCATCAAAGGAAGACGTGTTAGTGACTGACAATTTTGACTTCGGGTCAGAAGATTATTTTGACGTCCTATGCAACATGGTGGTTGTACTTCCTAGGAAGTAAGATTGTATCATAGAAGTTGCAAAACCTAAAGATTGTGAGGAATAAGAGATGGTGAAGCACAAACCAGTGTGTTATTTCATGATGGACAACTGTTGTATCAAAGAGCTGAATTCATTTTTCGAAAATCCTCAGGAGGGAATGAAAAGTCATTTGAAACCACTATTTATAAGGGAAAAAGTAAAGAATACTATGGTGAACAAAATTCTAGTAAATGGAGGGACAACTGTTAATTTAATGCCCAATTTCTTGTTGGAAAAATTAGGGAAGTTCGACACAGACTTGAGGCCCATAACATGGTGCTCTCAAATTATGAAGGAAAGACATGACAATGATCAGATTTATCCAAGTTAATATAACAATGGGATCTATAACTCTACCCACCGCTTTCATGGTTATAACGTCGAAGGCTAGCTACAATTTTCTAATGGGTCGATAATGAATACATGAAGTGGAAGCAGTGCCTTTGTCACTTCATCAAAGGATATCAATCTGGAGAAATGATGGGATAGTTGAAAATGTTGAAGCAGATCAATGATACTACATGGCAGAGACGAACCATGTAGATAAAAGAATTTTTTATAAGAATATGGACAACATAGCGCCTTGCACACCAACGGGGTTTGCTTACATGCCTTTAGAAGAGGCATTCTATTATCTTAAACTCCACCCAACCCATGGTTTCATGTGGGATAGAGATATCATGGGTGAGAGGACTTATGACATAATTCGGCTGACTGGTTAGGCCAACGAATTTGATGATGATGTCTAAGTTTGATGCGCTGAAGCAAATTTCGACTTACGTAGTTGATAACAGATTAAAAGTGGCCTTGGAGGCTGAAATACCATACATTGATGTTGAACCCAATGAATTAGAAGTGTTCTACGTGAGTCAAAGGATAAGCATTGGACAAATACTGAGAGTCGCGATCAGTAGGCTTAGAAAATGATGGTCGAAAAGAGCAGAGGCTCGACTGCATCTATGATAATGAGTCTTTGGGCTTTGAAAAGGATCTTGTCACGTCTACTGCAAAGATGCAGCCTCAAGATCCACTTGAAGAAATTGATCTTGACAAAGAACTACCAAAAGGCCGACTTACATTAGTGTCATATTGATCTGAATCTAAGGTTAGAGGTAATTAAAGTACTTTAAGAATTTAAAGATTGTTTTGCTTGGGATTATAATGAAATTCCAGGTCTGAGCAAAGAATTGGTGGAATTAAAACTACCAATAAAGCCATGGAAAAAGTCGGTCAAACAGATGCCTAGGCGATTTGCGCCAGAGATCATGTTCAAGGTAAATGAGGAGATCGAAAGACTCCTGAAAAGAAAGTTCATAAGAACGGCAAGGTATGTCGAATGGATTGCGAATATCATTCCAGTAATTAAGAAAAATGGAACCCAATGTTAGTCGTCGTGATGTTGGTCAACTCAGCAACGGGTTTCGAATATCTTAGTATGCTTGATGGTTATTCTTTTTATAACCAAATTTTCATTGCATATGAAGATGTGTCGAAGACAACACTTCTATATCCATGAGCTTTAGGCACCTACAGGTGGGTAGTGATTCCATTTGGCTTGAAAAATGTTGGGCCAACTTACCAGAGGAAGATGAATTCTATCTTTCATGATTATATCAAAATGTTTATGAAAGTATATATTGATGATACAGTCATTAAGTCTGCATCGGGAAATGGTCATCTTGACCACCTTCGACACTCATTCGAAAAGATGAGGAAGTACAGACTAAAAATGAATCCTCTTAAGTGTGCTTTATATGTGCGGGCTAGGGACTTTTTTGGTTTCACTGTCTATAATAAAGGCATTAAGATTAACCAGAACAAGATGAAAGCTATTAGGGGAACTAAACCTCCTTCGACCAAGAAAGAGCTCCAATCTCTTTTGGGAAAGATTAATTTTCTAAGGAGGTTCATTTCAAACCTTAGTGGCAAGATTCGAGCATTCTCGTCATTACTCCGCCTAAAGAAGGAAGACTTCATTTGGCAGCTAAAGCATCAAAGGGTTTTCGAAGAAATAAAGGAGTACTTGATGAATCCTTCGATTTTTCCCCTCCAGATAGAAATAGGTGCATGAGGTTGTACATTTCTGCCTCAGACTTGACTATAGGAAGTATGTTAGCACAAGAGGATGATAATGGCGTCGAAAGGGCCATATATTACCCCAGTCGAGTCTTGGACGATGCATAAACTAGGTATAGTCTTATAGAAAAGATGTGTCTTTGCTTGTATTTTTCATGTATGAAATTGAAGCACTATATAAAATCGGTAGATGTCTATGTGTCTTCTCATTTCGATGTTATTAAGCATATGTTGTCTAAACCAATTTTTCATAATCAAATTGGGAAATAGGATTTTTCCTTAACATATACTTCCTAACATATGTACCTTTAAAGGCTATGAAGGGATAGGTGGTCGCCGACTTTATCATGGATCATTCGATAGTCGAGACACCTTTAAACTACTTAGAACCAGAACCGTGGAGGTTATACTTCAATGGTTCCACTTATAAGAAAGGGTCTTGCATTGGAATCTTAATCATTTTTCCAAACAAGATTCTGACCAAGTTCAAATTATAGAATTGACGGATCTTGCTCGAATAACGAGGCCGACTATGAAGCTTTGATAGATGGTCTTGAGATCATGTTAGAGTTGGAGGAAAAACGAGTCGAAGTGAGAGGAGACTCTGAATTGGTGATGAAATAAGTAATAAAGGAGTATATATGTATTAAGGAGAATCTAATTATGTACTTCGTTATAGTTAATCAACTAATCAAGTGTTTCGACTTTATGGATATTCAGCATGTCCCTCGGCTTGAGAATCAATAGGCGGATGAATTTGAGCAAGTTGCCTCATGGTATAAAGTGTAGAAAGAAAAACTAGAAGATTTAATTGAAGTTCGAGGAAAGGTAAAGTCAACAAGGTTGTCCCTAGGAGATCTTGTAATGACTAAGTTAGGATCAGTAGATCCAGAAAACATTGAAGTCTTTGTTGTTGAAAATCTAGTTGATACCAATTGGAGAAGACCAGTAATCAAATACTTGGAGAATCCAACTAGGTCAACTGATTGAAAGGTAAAATATAGATCTCTAAGTTACAGGATTATAGAGAATGATTTATTCAATAAAACTCCTAAAGGGGGTTTACTTAAATGCCTTGGTGAAAGTGAGACATACTTGGTTGTGTCGAATGTTCATAGTTGGGCATGTGCTTCCCATCAAGTGGGACACAAGATGAGATGGTTGTTTTGTCGCCAGGGTGTCTATTATCCTACGATGTTGAAAGATTGTATTGATTTCTCCAAGGATTGTCAGAAGTATCAAATGCACTTAGGCATTCAATATGTCCCTGCGAGTGAATTGCATGCAATTGTAAAGCCATGGCCATTTAGAGGATTGGCTCTAGATTTGATTGGGGAAATTCAACCAACATCTTCTAAAAGTCAAAAATACATTCTAGTTGACATCAATTATTTTATAAAATGGATAGACACGGTTCCTTTAGTTAATGTTGACCAAGATGTAACAATAGAGTTTATTCAGAAACACATTGTGTATAGGTTTGGAATCCCTGAGACCATTACGATAGATCAAGGATCGGTGTTCACTGGTCGAAAGATGCAGGAATTTGCCTCTAAATTGGGGATTAGGTTATTAACTTCGACGCCTTACTATGCTCAAGCAAATGGCCAGGTCGAAGTATCCAATAAGGTCATTATTGGTTTGATCAAGAAGCATGTTGGGAAGAAACCAAAGAATTGGCATAAAACTTTAGACCAAGTCTTATGGGCATGTCGATCATCTCCTAAAGAAGAAACAAATACTACTCCATTTCGTATGACTTATGGACATGAGATTGTGTTACTTGTAGAAATTTACTTGCAATCAGTTCGAATTCAAGGGCTGGATGAGATTCCATCTGACCATTATTGGAGTATGACGTTGGATGAAATGGTTGATTCGGATAAGGAAAGGTTGGAAATGTTGGATGTCTTGATAAGACAAAAAGAGCGAGTCGTTAGGGCCTATAATAAGAAGGTTAAAGTGAAAAAAAATTGATTGGAGATTACGTTTGGAAAGTCATATTGCTAATGGATCAAATAGATATGACTCTAGGAAAATGGTCTCCTAATTGGGAAGGCCAATTTTGAGTTATTCAAGCGTTTTCGAATAATGCTTATGAAATTGAAGAGTTAACAGCTGACAAACGAATTCTAAGAGTAAATGGTAAATGCCTGAAAAGGTACAAGTGTGTGCTAAAAAAAATTCAAATTGCTAAGGAATAATATGCATCAAGAAACGAGCGCCAAAATGGTATTAGATAAAGTGCCAAAATTGCATTGTCATTATAAAACATCAAAAGCAAGGGAAATAAAAATACAATTTAAACGGGAAATTTTGATTTGAATTCTTCGAGCTTGGTCTTAGAGAAGTTGGGTCTTGCATTCAGTCGATTATAGACTTCTTTTAGAGAATTAATTTCAAGTCCCAGTTTGAGAGCAGCCTTAACATGTTTGACGCCTTTGGTGGGTTCTTCGTCGAGCATCTCTCTAGTAGGGAGTGAGTTTTCCAATGCAAGCTCAAATTTTTCCTTTTCCAGGTTTTCGATCTCTTTTTTCAATTCAAGAATCTTGCTCGACGTTGTGCAATTTGATTATCAAGTAAAACCTTATGGTCATTATATTCTTGGAGCCTGGTATCGAGCTTGTCAACTTCCTGCTTAAACGCATTGCTTAGGTTCCAGGCTACAGTCATGTCATCTTTCACTTGTTGAAGTCGAGTGTTGTTAGTCCTTTTGAGATCATTTTCCTTGTAGACTTGATCGAAGTAAGCTTCAAACTCAAATAGGAATTGAACCATAGAGTCAGACACCCGTTGTTTATTGAGCTCAACCAGCAATTGTCGAATATCAGTGCCAAGTCGACCATCTCCTTCAATGGAATTAAGGAGGTCAACCTCAAAGACCTTGAATTTTAATTGTTGGATCAGGAGGTTCACTGAGTCATTTCCTATATCAGTCAATGAAGCATCATAGGAGTGGCTAGAACTTGAGCCTGTCGAAAGCTTGCGAAGTTTTTGGAGCCTTTTTAGAGCATCAATTGGGTTTTTACTTTTAAGAGCAAGAATTTATTCTTGACTCAAAGAGGTGTTTGATGCCAAATCATGAATGGTGGTTTGGGCTTGCTCTTTTTCGTTGGTCGTAGTTTTACTTTTCTCTGTGGCTGGGGTAGTTTCAACATCAGGCGTGGTTTGCTCTTCATCGGCTTTTTATGGACTGTTGGGTTTTGGGTCATCTGGAATTATGTTGTCGTATATAGAAGTAGTGTCATCCAATTCCTTGTTGCGCTGTGGAGAAAGTTGGTCGACGTTAACTTCTGCTTCAGGTTGTGGTTGTGGAGATGAATTTGTTGTTTTGCTGATTTGTTTGGTGGTTGGATGGACAGGTGAAATGCTAGAATTAAGAAAATTTGACCAATGAATGTGAGAAAAAGTTTCTGAAAGAATCGAACGAGGGATACCTGGTGATTGTTTGTTTCTGTTGTTTCATGAGAAAGGGAAAATAGAGTAAGGGCCCAAATTAAGAAATATATAAGGGGTTACAGGTTGAGTCAAGATTTACCTTGGGATCAATTTTGTATGGTTCTTCGACCGCTTTGTTTTAAGCTTCGTCTTGTACTTGATTACTAGAAGGGGTAGGTCTTGATTTCTTTCTTATTTCCCTTCTTTTCTTTCTTCTTATGTCTCTGTTTCGTTTCCTTTGCCTTTGCGGGAAGAACCAGCAGTCGATGTAGTAGTTTCCTTTTTGGATTTTTGTTTCTAGGGAGTTCGTTTCCTCTTTTGGCTTATACTTAGCTTAGGAGAAGCCTTAGGTTTGGACCTCGAGAAGATGAAAGGTTCCTCAGTATCTTCTGAGCTTTCCATTTCAGCCAAAGTTAACTTTAGTTTTAGAGTGGTAAACTTTGAAGTTGAGGTTTTGACTACCATTATTGAAGTTAGAAGCTTTTGCAAGAGGAAGTGAAGGGTTTTTTCCCAGTGTCAAACTTCGAAGTTGGGGTTTTGACTACCATTATTGAAGTTAGAAGCTTTTACAAGAGGAAGTGAAGGGTTTTTTCTCCGTAAAAGAAAGTCAAGAAGATGATTGAACAAAGAAGATGAGAAGGAGAACAGAGCTAGGTATTTATAGTCTCAATTTTTTGTCAAAGTCTGACACATGGCATACGCGTGGAGATAATGGATCATTTTTGTGTATTACGATGTGGTAGCATTGATGTGAGTGGAGCAGTTGGTAAAGACGTGCACATTCATGTTCTCCTAGAAACTAGGAGTGATGATGAGATTCTGAAAAGATCTTATGAAAAATGATAATGCACAATAAAGTGGTAATGATGACGATAACGTTGGCAGAGAAGTAGAAATAGTATCGAAAATACACTAAAAAATGTTGCCTTTCTTTTTTCTGATCTAAATCGAAATATGGCATTTTGGGGTGCAATTTGTTACCTTAGATTTTTGACATAGATATTAAAGATAAGTAAGACACGAGGGCATGTTATGGTGAGGTGTGAAGTCGGACATGGTCAATCAAGACAATAGGTTGATTTGGTGACTTCAACCTGTCGAAAGATGAGTTGATAATTTTCCAATTGAATCTTGTAGACAAAGATCAAAGGGTATTTGTGGAGTCTGGACTTAGTGAAAATTCAAATATTTGGGTTGGTTATTTTGATTAGTCGAAAGAGTCATAATTGGATAGAATCAGGTGGTTATTTAGAGACTCGTGGAAATCTGTCGAAGATAATGGTTGCATGGAAGCATAAACGTGGCGCAATGTGTTTAGACTAATATATAAGTAGACGCTTGCTTATGTTGTAGGGGTCCGCAATTGTACTAAAAATTCTACAAACTCAAAGTATCTATGATTGAGAAACGAGTGAGTAAATGTACGTATTTATTCCACATTTATAAATTTCAAGTATTTTACCTTAAAGTCACTCCTGCATTTAAAGTTTTTACATTTTGATTTCAGTCATTTTACTTTCAAAACCTTTATATTTCAATTTTAGTCAAGTTCAAATTATCATCTCAAACATTGTATTTCAATTTCGATAGGAATATATTGTTCAAATGTCTTGATTCACACAAATATGTTCGAAGATATTTTTGATATTGATCCCTTAAGTATTAATAAAAACTTATTTTATTTACCAAATTTATTTATAAACAATAAGATATTTCTTTTTTGATTTGAAAAGCAAATATTTCTTTGTTTTTTTAGTATGGTCAACAACTTCGTTAAATATATATATATATATATATATATATATATATATATATATAACTGGAAGGTAAATATAGCAATAAAACTCCAGATTATCAAAGTTTTCATCATCTATCTTTCGTGTATATACCTCAAAAGACCTCTTGTAATAAATGATAAACAGTCAACATAAATAGTTTTACACTTACATATAAACGATAGATCTCTATGTAATCGAATGTCCTTATAACTATTAAATAAAATAATATTAATTTCATTGCATGAATAGCCCTTTTGGAGTTTTGGCTATATAATTGAGAAAAAGACATGTAACAAAAAGAAGGAAATGTTATTGACTAAAGAGATTCTTTGTCTCATTTCTCTTTCTCTTTTTGAGTGAGCATATGGCAATGGCATCCTATGAAGAATCTTGTGGAAGCTGAGAAAATACACACTGAAAGCTGCATATGAAATATTCTCCAATTAACCAATGTATTTATATTTCACTTTTAGTTATTTTGAAACAATTTAATGAAACACACAAGCACGTGTGTATGGGAAGAAAAAGTAAGAAGGTCGTTACTTTACTTATTTAAAATTAATTTGGAATAAAGTCGTTTATTCTCTGCAAAAAGCTTATGATTAAGATCGAATTTTCAAACTAATTTAAATATTAAGTTTAATAAAAATTGATGACCTAAAAGTAAATCAACTAAGAAAAATACTAAATGATTGTTTAAAAAAATATATATAATATTATTGGTGTGTGCATGTGCTAATTTGTCACAATAAGATTGAGAAAAATACAAAAATAACAATAACAGAAAAAGATCAAGTCATGCATGATAAAGATCAGAAAATGAGAGTTTTGATACATCTAATATTAAAAAAAATGTTACGTCATGGACTTAAATTAATGAATATTTTGACTAACTTTAAACCTAGAAAATGTGGTTCACATTAGATAGAAATTTATTTGCATTTATGTGTGTGCATAGCTTTTACAAAGTACATTGTCGTGTTGCTCATAAGAAACAAGTATAGCTCTCAATTATGTATTCGATTAAATAAATAATTGAACATTATTTTTTGTTGTGATGCTGTCCATCTTTTAATTATATCTAAAGAGTTGTAATAATGTTTGATGTGGATTTTAGGGTCGTAAATTTTGTTTAATTTTATATGTGTTTTGCATGGGATGTGTCAATGGATACATGTGTCACAAAGCACTAAATCTGAATCTGAAGTTATTGCAAAGGATTTTATCCATATTTTCTTTACATTAAGAAATTTGCAATACTCAAACATCAATTACTTCGTTATTGAATAGACAAATTTGAATTGTCCTTTTAAAATCGATTGAACCTTTAATTTTTTTTTTGCAAACGAGTCAGGTTGAATGTCAGTTTGGATAGTATAACTCGTCAAAAACCAAACTCGACCAAATCCACCTCATTTTTATGTATATTAATTTTGTTATTATTAGATTGGCTTATTAACACAATATTGAATGGGGAATTAGTTTTGAAAGTTTAATTATGTTATCTGCTTGAAGTTTATATTAGTTTGTAATTATGAGAATTTGAAATTAATGTGATAAACATTGAAGAGATAATTACTTTGAAAGTTTAACTATATAATTATAATTTATTTTTTAAAGGTGAATTTGATTTGTTAAACAGATGAGGAATAGACCTGACAATTATTTTTGTATCTGGTTTGATTCAAAAACTAATCAAGATTTTAGAAGAAAAAAACACCAAATGTTTAGGATTTAGGGTAAGAGATTAAAAAAAAACATGAACATTTTTTAAGGGAAATCGCAATGTAAAACGCATCGGAAAACAAAAATTTCCCTTGAGTTGATTATTATAAATAATACATGAACAGTGATAGAACAATTATCTCTTGTTGTGATTAACAACTTTGATGCAGAACCTGAGAAATAATCATGAGTGTTGAACGAAGAGCAACGCATATACTCAGCCCACACGAATAAAGAGCCTTCAATCTTCGGTGTGTGTGTGTGTGTATGGGGGGGGGGGGGGGGGGGGGGGGGGTGTGTGTGTGTGTGCGCGTGTGCGTGTGCGTGTGTGTGTGCGTGTAAGAGAGAGAGATTACGGTAATGATTTCCCAAACCTAATTCTATCAGCGGTAAAAGTTTCTACACATGGGTTCTATTTACATAATCATTTGTGTGGACAATAAACTGACAAATTTTACAAACTATATCTACACAAGTGAACCATATGTATAATTATATTATTATAATAACTATTATTATAATAAGCACATTTTTATTATTATTATTATATTTAATAATTATATAATAATAATAATAATAATAATAATAATAACTATTATTATATATAAATTTTTCATATTCAACTTAAGTACATCATATCTTACGGTGTTCCACAATTCTCTCAAGTACATTGTATTTTACAGTGTACCATATTTTACTTATTCATTCTATCTCTCATCATTTTATCCTTATATGTGTGACCTTGTAGGTTCTCGTGTTGTTGGCAATTATACTAAATTACACATTTAATATAATAAACAATAAACAGTATTTAGCAACGCATTACTGCTACCCAATCATGAAAATATCATATGATCTTACAAAACTTTTTTGTGATAATATTATTGTATATAATTACCCTTTTGCCCTTATGTCTATATTGAACACAAGGCATAGACCGTGTCACCCTTGTCCAGTTCAATATTGGACCCTTAGACATTTATCATGTTACGCAAGATGGGCAAATTTCATCTAGGTCACTCAAGTCCTTCGACATGCTTTATGGAGTACCCATCAACTATCTTTATGATCATCCAGTTACGGACAATGTTTGATCAACAATAAAGGATCCATATTGGTTTCAGGTCGAAGGATGGTATATGCCACTATCACTATGAGAATAACTTATGACACATTGCATAATATTCTAAGTAGTATTCTCATAGCGGGTCAATCCGGTATAAATATTACTCATAATATGCATACATGTGTTAAGACTCGATAACTCCTTATTCATGATCCATGAGATGTGATCATCAGTATATCCACATAATAGTCTTAGTGTTTAAATGTTATCTCACTTCACAATAATGCTTGACTATATATGCTTTAAGAATAGTCCCCTTATGTTTAATGGGATCTCATGATTAAGTCATTCTTAACATTTAATTAAACGAAATAGATATTATAGGGACTTTATTATTTTGGGGGGAAAACATAATAAAGAAATGTATTTAAATTATTAATAAATAATTTGATACAAGTAGCAAGTTCTAATAAAAATATTGGGCTCTAGGGCTTGCACTAAAAATCTCCCACTAGAACTAGAGCGAATCAGGCATACCCTCAATACCCATAGATCCAATATGGTCATCATGCTTCTGTTGTGCAAGAGGATTTGTTAGTGGGTCACCGGCATTGTCAAGTATTGGTACTCTGAATATCTTCACATCCTCTATATCCATTATCTCTCGAATAAGGTGATATAGCCTAATTATGTATTTGGGTCGTTAGTGAGATATATGCTACTTAGCTTGTGCGATAACACCATTGTTATCACAATAGAGATCAATGTGATCCATAATGCTAGGGATTATGCCAAGTTCACTAATGAACTTATTGATCTAAACAACTTCCTTTGCTGCATTTTAGAAAGCAATCTACTCGTCTTCGATTGTAAAATCAGCAATTGTATCTTTCTTTGAACTTTTCTAGCTCATGACACCATCATTTAAGTAGAACACATAACCAGATTGCGATCCAAAGTCATCCTTATCTATCTGGAAGCTAGCATTAGTGTATCCAATTACAACGAGTTTTTCATGGCTTCCATATATCAAGAATGAGCCATTAGTCCTTCTCAAGTACTTAAGGATATTCTTGACAAATATCCAATGAGCACCATCGGGATCAGATTGGTACCTACTCTTTGCACTTAAAGCATACGAGACATCTGGTCGAGTACATAACATGGCATACATGATAGATTCTATTGCAGATGCATATGGAATCTTATTCATGTGATCCATTTGTTCCTTAGTTGAAGGGGATTGTGTTTTTGATAGACACAGGCCATGTTGCATAGGTATGAATACTTTCTTGGAATCATGCATATTAAAGTGTCTCAGCACTTTGTCTATGTATGCAATCTGACTTAGGCCATGCAGTTTTTGTAATCTATCTATATAGATCATAATTACTAATATATAGGTTTCTTCACCCAGGTCTTTTATAGAAAATCATTTTCCAAGCCAAGTTTTCACTTGTTGCAAGGTAGGGGCATTGTTTCCAATGAGTAATATGTCATCTACATATAATATCAGGAATACGATCATGTTCCCACTAACATTCTTATAGACACAAGGCTCATCTTCCTTTTTTGATTAATCCATATTGTTTTACCTTTTCATCAAAATGGAGATTCCAGCTTCTAGAAGCTTGCTTCAATCCATAAAAAATTGATCGCTTTAAATTGCATATCTTTTTTACTTCTTTCGGTATCTCAAATCATCTAGGTTTTGTCATGTACACGTCCTCAAGAATATTCCCATTAAGGAAAGCAATATTAGCATCCATCTTCCATATTTCATAATCACGATATGCAACGATAGCAAGTAAAATCGAACAGATTAAGCATAGCAACTGGTGAAAAGGTTACATCATAGTCAATCCCATGAGTTTGCTTATATCCCTTAGTAACCGGTCTTGCCTTATATGTATGTACCTTACCCTTCATTACAGTCTTCTTTTTGAAGACCCACTTGCATCCTATATGATTAACTCCTACATAATGCTCAACCAAGATCCAAACATGGTTTGTGTACATCGATTCCATTTCAGATTTCATGGCTTTTAGTCACTTCTCAGACTCAGGACTAGTAATGGCATATTGGTAGGTTACAGGATCATCTTGATCCATGGGTAATTCATCACATGTATCAGTTACGAGATAACCATATCTCTCAGGTTGGTGACGTATCATGTTTGACCTACGTTTGTCTTCTTCTACTTGAGCAGGTTGCTCTTCCATAACTATTTGTGTTTCCTGCTCTAGTTCCACCATAGGTGTATCAATTCTTTGTGATTCTTGAATTTCTTCAAGATCTACTTTCCTTCCACTTATTCCTTTAGAATTAAAGTCCTTTTCTAGGAATACTCCAGTTTAAGCAAAAAAAAATGTCTCCCTCAGAAAAATTGTAGAAGTTATACCCTCTTGTTTCTTTAGAATATACCACAAATAAGAATTTGTCAAATTTGGGCTCAAGCTTAGTTGAAATTTTTTGTTTCACATAAACTTTGCAATCTCAAATCCTCATGTAAGACATATGTGGTTTCTTATAACTCTAAATCTCATATGGGGTCTTCTAAACCTTTTTGGATGGAACACGGTTAAGTGTGTAAGTTGTTGTCAATAGAGCATGTCCCTAACATGATTTTGGAATATCATTGTGACTCATCATGGATCGAACCATGTCTAACAAGGCTCGGTTTCTTCTCTCAGATACACCATTCCACTGTGGTGTTCTAGGAGAATTAAGTTGGGATAGAATCGCACGCTCTTTTAGATGGTTACTAAATTCAAGGCTTAAATATTCACCACCTCGATCTGATCGGAGGATTTTAATGTTATTGCCTAGTTGGTTTTATACTTGACTTTAGAATTCTTTGAACTTTTCAAAGGATTCATATTTGTGTTTCATTAGATACATATAACCATATTTGCTATAATCATCAATAAATGTGATGAAGTACTGAAAATCTTATTTGTCTGGTGTGTTCAATGGTCCACATACATCAATATGTATGAGGGCCAAAAGATCATTAGCCCTTTCACCTTTTCTTGTGAATGTGGATTTTGTCATCTTTCCAATTAAATAAGTTTTGCATGTATCATATGATTTATAATCAAAAGAGTCCAAGAGTCCGTCTTTATGAAGTTTGGAAATGTGTTTCTCATTTATGTGGCATAAGCAAAAATTCCAAAGATAAGTTGGACTTAACTCTTTAGGTTTCATCCTTTTAGTATTAATGTTATAAATTGGCATTTCAAGACATTTTACATATAGTCCATTGTTCATTTGTGCAGAAGCATAGAATACATCATTCAAATAAATAGAGCAACAATTGTTTTTTATTATGAATGAAAAAACAAACTTATCCAAACAAGAAATTGAGATAATATTCCTGCTAATCGGAAGTACATAATAACAGTTCTCGAAGTTAATTATTAAACTACTAGGTAAATTCAATATATAAGTTCTTACGGCTAAAGTAGTAACATTTGCTCTATTGTTAACTCGTAGATCGACTTCATCTTTTACCAATCTCTACTTCTTTTTACTCCATGCACATTAGTACAAATGTGAGAACGACATCCAATATCCAATATCCATGATGCTCAAGTAGATAAATTTATTTATATAACAAACATACCTGAAGTTGAAGTCCCCACTACATTCTTCTTATCTTCCAAGTACTTTTGGCAGTTTCTCTTCCAGTGTTCGGTCTTACCGCAATGAAGCAAGTTCATGTCTTTGTTATACCTTCTATAGGCTTCAAAGCATGAGCAGTAGGTTTGGTATTTGCAACTTTCTTACCTTTCCCTTTACCACCCTTGTTGGTGGGATATTTATTATGTTTGACGATAATCCTCAAGTTTCGATGTCAATCCAGAAAATTTGTCCCAGACAATTTTTCTTTGTCAAAGTTTAATCGCAAAATGTTATTAGAGTTATTTGTTATCATGGTAATTTACGTATAGAAATGTGAAGATATAAGTATTATTAAAACAATATATTCAATTAGGCATTTAATTAAATATGCTTTCACTATTTTAGGTAATACAAATTACCCTCACCATTTGACTCGGAAAATCTCGTTGCAAGATTTTCTAGTGGATCGAGATCCATATTTCACTTTCTTTTAAGTTAGAGTTAGGTTGATTACACAAAACTCAGTTATATAGGTGGGAACTCCTTCCAATTGTATCTAATACAATTGTCGAATGTTACCAATTGGATGAATAACTCCTTATTTGAATTCGTCATATGGATTGTTTCCAATTCTTGCTTCTAAATGTATATAATCTTATTATAATTTGTTTAGTAAAGTTCGACCCAATGTTTTAGCAAATGGATATTACATTTATCACACTGCACCTTACTAATATAGAATATTGACTTTGTCTTAGGTGAAACCTACATTATTCGATACTAGTCTTGATGAGTGCTAAAATTTGGAAATCTTAAACTTAATATTTGATATAAGAGAATTTTGATTAGTTTGATCACACCGACTTATTTATCATATAAATCGTCTCTCACATCCATAAACATACATTAACATGCATCAACATACATATAAAATAAAATGATACGATTATGACCTCTAGCACAATTTTCTCTCAAGTCAATAATAGAACCTAAGCTAAACCTAATAACGATCTACGCTTCTCCAAGCTAGATCTCCATGGGTTTCCTCCTTTGATCTTGGTTTCTTCTTTTCTTCATTATATTAGATTACATCAAATAATACTTGTTTTACATACAAGGGAGTAATATGACAAAAGAAGTTGCATAATGAGAGAATAGAGAAAAACACGACACGTAGGTCATATTTAAAAATTCCCAAAACAAAATAAAAAAAGACTAAGGTCATAATCGCTCACCCCAAGACAACAATAATACACATTCTATTGTTATTATTATTAATTTAATTCAATTAATTAAATAAATTAAATTAAATTAAATTTTGATAATCAACCACATAGAATTAGTTGGGTTTTTCGTTGTCGGTCATAAATGTATACCAAATTATTAAATAAACAATAATAATAAAATATTATTATTATAATAATTAAATAATAATATTATGTTTTAAAACAATAAACATTATTTTTATATTTGAAAAAAATATATTATTATATTACTAGCACGACATTGCATGTTGTAGCATTTTATTACGTTGGCATGACATGTATGCTGTAGCATTTTCATATAGTATCCATTTTACTAATAGTAATCACTACTACTATTATTATTATTATTATTATTATTATTATTATTATTATTATTATTATTATTATTATTATTATTATTATTATTATAATATAAAAAAAACAAAAACAAAATATAATAATAACAATAACAATTATTATTATTATAAACATTTGCAAACTCTAAAAGCACAATTCTTGTGTTGTTATAAACTTTAATTTTTTTTAACTCTTAACAAGACAACCCTTACACCGTTATAGATCTAATGCAACAATTCATATAATCAAAAACATAAAAATTGATCATTCAATATGATTGATCGAAATGACACTAGTTCATTATACTAAGGTTGAATTTCGAAGCAAATGAACATAATCATTCAAAAGAATAATAATCATTACGTAATCGAATAGAAGAAAAAGAAACAGTATATCAAATATATTATCGTTGCACAAGAATTACTTATATCACATATAAGATTGATCAATAATATTTATGTAACGTATGGATGATCGAAGTATCTCTCCTTCACCATACAAAAGTTAGTTTTGATACATAGTCAACATTGATTCAACCAAATTGTACACAACATGATTGCAATATTTAATTTATTATTATTGATTAATTTAGTTTTTGTTTTAATCAAATTAATACAGAAATTATAGAAAATAAACAACTATCTGATACATGGTTTCGTAAGTGGCTCTGATACCACCAAAGGAAAATCGCGATATAAAATATAGTGGAAAAAAATTCTCTTAAGTTGATCCTTATGAATGATGCATGATTAGTGATAGAACAATTATGTCTTGTGGCGATTAACAAGTTTGATGAAAAATAGGATGATTTATTACGAGCGTTGAACGAAGAACACCGCCAATTCTCAATATGCACGAACATAGAGCCTTCATTCCTTACTGCTAGCTACTAATTAAGACGGATATATATATATATATATATATATATATATATATATATATATATATATATATATATATATATATATATATATATATAGAGAGAGAGAGAGAGAGAGAGAGAGAGAGAGAGACTACAGCAAGGGTTTTCAAAACCTAATTTCATCAACTATCAAAACTTCTATACAAGAGTTATATTTATATAATCACTTGAGTGGATAATAAATTTCAAAAACCCAACTTAAGTGCACCATATGTATAATAATAATATACTATATAATGACTATTATTCTAAAAGACATGTTTTTATTATTATTATATTTAATAACTATTATTATTATTATTATTATTATTATTATTATTATTATTATTATTATTATTATTATTATTATTATTATTATTATTATTATTATTATATTATACGGTGTACCATATTCCACTAAAATGCATCATACGTTACGGTGTTTTGTAATTCTCTCTAGTATAATGTATTTTACGGTGCGTCACATTTCACTTATTCATTCTATCTTTTATCATTTATCCTTATATGTGTGACCTTGTAGGTTATTGTGATCTTGGTAATTATACTAAATCACACATTTAATATAATACACAATGAGTGGTATTTAGAAACATATCACTGCTATCCAATCACAAAAATATCGGGTGATCTTAAAAAACATTTTCGTAATAATATTATTGTGTACAATAACCCTTTTGCCCTTATATTTATATTGAACATAAGGCATACACCGTGTCACCCTTGTCCAGTTCAATATTGGACCCTTAGGATGGGCGAATTCCATCTAGGTCACTCATGTCCCTCAACAAGCTTTGTGGAGTATCCATCAACTGTCTTTATGGTCATCCAATTACTGACAATGTTTGATCAACAATAAAGTACTCAACCCACATCTAGGATTCATAGTACTTTCAGGTCGAAGGGTGGTATACACCACTATCACTATGAGAATAACTTATGACATATTGTATAACATTCTATATAGTATTTTCATAGCGGGTCAATCTGATATAAATATTAATCATAATATTCATAACTATATTAAGACTCAATAACTTTTTATCCATGATCCATGAGGTGTGATCATCAGTCTATCCACATAATAGTCTTAGTGTTTTAATGTTATACCATTTCACATTAAAGCTTGACTACAAATACTTTAAGAGTGGTGCTCTTATGTTTAATGAGATCTCATGATTAAGTCACACTTAGCATTTAAATAAACAGACAAGATATTCTAGGGACTTTATTATTTTGAAAAACAAAGTATAATAAAAAAATGTCATGTAATTATTAATAAATAATTTGATACAAGTACAAAGTTCTAATAAAAATATTGGTCTCTAGGGCTTACATCAACATTCTTGTCCTTCAGTAAACCATAAGATAACTTTTTGTCTCAATCACAAATTATTAAAAAATATCAAAATACCAATTTTTAAAATTATTTACTCTCTCTCTCTCTCTCTCTCTCTCTCTCTCTCTCTCTCTCTCTCTCTCTCTCTCTCTCTCTCTCTCTCTCTCTCTCTCTCTCTCTCTCTCTCTCTCTCTCTCTCTCTCTCTCTCTCTCTCTCTCTCTCTCTCTATATATATATATATATATATATATATATATATATATATATATATATTATATATATATATATATATATATATATATATATATATATATATATATAATATATATATATATATATATATATATATATATATATATATATATATATATATATATATATATATATATATATATATCTAAGCAACAAGAAACCACCTTCGAGAAACAAAATCCTCGAGAAAAACAATAAGAACACTTTTCCCCCTAAGAATCGGGTCAAAAATTCTTAAATTGTTATTGACTTAAATAGAGAATATGGTTATTAAATCATTTAGAAAATGTACAAGAATAAGTTGCAAACATACCAATATATCATTTTCAAGCAAGGAAAATACTATTTTCTTCCACAAGGTTTATGTTGATAGACGCACCTATAAAAATAACATCATTTCAGGATTCTTAAATAGACCATATAACTAAATGTCAAATCCTGAAGAGACCACCTCTAATCCTAGACACCCTTCCAACAAGATGAACACCTCAAAAGAAGACTGGAAATCACTAAGAAGAAAATTTCACTCAAACCACCTAAAAATTGCATACCACAATGACATTATCACCTCACACATGTCACAAACAAATGATAAATTAATTATATCGATCCACGACTCAAAGCACAAAAAACAATATTTATCTCAACTATAACCCTATGCTTGAGCATATTCTCTCAAAAAGAAAATTTATATTGAAATATTTTCCAAGAGAAGACAACCACTTTGAAAGATATCAACTGACCTAGCAAATATGTTAAAATAGAGTAAGTGAGGATTTAGGTTAAAAATAAGTGGGAATGGAAATTGAAATGGAGCAGAAGTTTAGTTGTAATAAAAATTGCTTGTGATTTGATATAGTACATGTCAAGTTCACACATTGTATCCAAGACGGTCGCGTTGAGTGTCAATAAGATGTGCAACTTCAATTTTCTATAAAGGCATGTTTCAATGAGTTGGTTTTATTGCGAACGCCATCAATGCCATGTCACAATTTTTTAAGGAAGCTAAAAGAGTGTGGGAAGTTTATATTCCTTCAAAACTAGGAGTCTTAGGTTAGAGAGTCTTACAAGGTCGATTTCAACCAAGAGATACTTTATTGGTCATATTTGACATCTAGGTATGAAGAGTCAGATCCCTACAATGATGAAGATGCATTCACCAGTGGGTCTGCATATCTTGATGTCGAATTATGTAAATTCGTCATCATCGCAGTTGGCATGCCAAATGGTTGTTCGCGATCACTTACGGGCATCTAAAAACTACTCACATAAGGCCTAAAAAATTGATTTCCCCTTGGAGGGGGATCCCTAGTGGACCCTGTGTTCCTAAAGTATTTACTGGTGGGCCTTGTGGCCCCACATAAGACAGAACAAGCCCACTATGGGCCCTCGACTGCACAGGCGTCGAATTCGCCGTGGATGGTACCAGTTTTGCAGCAGACGCTGCTTGTTGTTGAAAGAAGTACATTCCAATGGAGGTTATGGGAGAATTATTACGTCGTTTTGTGGTGGCCATGTTGTCCGTTGGTTTTCTAGAAAGCAACGGATAGGGTATTGATGATACGTCTAGTCATAGCGACGTGCGTTTGGTGTTATGAATGGGGATGTGTGAAGTGGAAAAGTGTTGTTAACGTGTGATTTTTATGGTTGTGTGGAGTAACTTTGTGGTGTTCATGGGTGGTGGAATCGGTGTGTATGGAGGTTCGTAGTTGCAAAATGAAATTTAATATGTGGGGGCTGGTTTGTTATGAGTATGTGTGAATGTTGTTCGAAATCCACCACAATCTATGGAGAATTTCAATCAATATTGATGAACAAGATTGTTATCACACACACACAATGGCAATGAAAAGAACAATGGAGAATGAAAGAAAGAAAGAAAGAAAGAATGTTGGAGAAGAAAAGTATTTTCTGTAGAGTTTCTCTTTGCCCATAACTTGTGGAAAAACTTCTTATTCACTTTACAACTGAAAAATTCTGTGAATACAATGTTATGAATACTCTATTATAAGAATAAGGGTTACTCCCTCTATTTATATATTTAGGTTAGCTTGCACCCCAAGCCAAAGCCCAAAACTATAAGAGCCCAAAATAGTTAACACTACTAAAATAGACCTAAGTCAAAATCCTGTGTGAAGCAACATGCTTTGACACTTCGTCACATTAATACAACTTAACACACTAGATGATTCGACACTTCCTTGCTTTTGTCGAGCAACCTGCTTCGACACAAGGAATTTCAATTCAACACACCACCTAATTCATTGTGTCTAAGTTATCTACATTCATCATATCTCTTAGTCTTCTGAGAAATTCAACTTGCACTCTCTTTGTCATGATGTATGCAATCTGATTCTCAGTTTTGCAGTGTTCCACATTCATCTTCCCGTCTGCTACCTGCTCTCGAAGATAATGGAACCTCATTTCGATGTACTTGCTTCGACCATGTGCTATCGGATTCTTAGCCAAATTGATAGCTGACGTGTTGTTGATCTTCATGGTAATTGCTCCATGATTCTTTGTTGTTATCTCTTCGACTAAATTCACCATCCATGTTGCTTGACATGCACAAAGGGAAGCATTATGTATTCTGCTTTACACGATTATAATGCCACTATTGGCTCCTTTCTCGAACTCTAAGCAACTGGTGCACCATCTAGCATAAACACATATCCTGCTGTGGATTTTTGATCCTCGGCATCACTACACTAACTTGAGTTAGTGTATCCCACTAGTTTGTATTCTTTTCCTTCATCAGCTGCAGGAAACAAAATTCCATAGTCGAGAGTTCCTTTCACATACCTTAGTATCCTCTTCGCCACTACTAGATGTGATATCTTTGGCTTCTGCATGAATCTGCTCACCATACTTACACTATATTCTAAATCAATCCTTGTGTGACAAATGTATCGAAGTAACCCAATAAGTCCTCTATATTGGTTTGGGTCGATATCATCTTCATCTAAATCTTTCGACAGTTGTAATTTGGGCTCATATGGAGTCGAAGTTAGGTTGCAATCTTGCATCTCAAATCTCTTGAGTATTTCTCCTGCATACCTTCTTTAATACATCATCAAACCTATACCACTCTTGTAGAATTATATGCCAAGGAAGTATGAAATGTCACCCGGATCTGACATTTCGGATTCCTTGCTGAGATCACCTTTGAAGTCTTAAATCTTCTTCTTGTAGCTACCTGTTATCAATAAGTCATCGACATAGAGGCATAGTATAAGCAATTCAATTTTGCTTCTTATTAAATATACTTCATGTTCAGTTTTGCACTTTATGAATTCCTTCTCCCTTAGAAAGTCATATATCTTCTTGTTCCAAGCTCTTGGAGCTTGTTTAAGTTCGTACATGGCTTTATACAGCCTGTACACCTTTCTTTCTTCGCCTTGTTTCACAAACCCAATTGGTTGTGCAACATAAACTTCTTCTTCTAAGGGGTCATTCAGGAATGCACATTTCACATCCATCTGACATATCTTCCAGTTGCTCATGTTTTCTAGACCAACAACCAACCTGATTGTTTCGATCCTAGAAACAGGTGCAAAAACATCATCGAAGTCGACTCCTTCTTTCTGAAGAAATTCTTTCGTCACAAGTATCGCCTTGTGTCGAGTAACTTCTCTTTTGGGATTCAACTTCACCTGGTATACCCACTTCACATTGATTTCCTTCTTGTCTTGGGGCAATTCGACAAGTGACCAAGTGTTGTTGACTTCGATTGACTTCGATTGACTTCAACTCTTCATTCATTACTTTCATCCACTTTGAATCTTTCAATGCCTCAGCTGGATTGACTGGTTTGACATCTGCATAGAAAGCATACTGCACCAGCTCACCTTCTTCATTGACCACATCATCTGATGTAATCACACATTCTTGCAACCTTGCAAGCATGTGCCTTGTTCTCTGAGGTCTGCTTGGGCCTGCTTCACCTCTGACTTCTTTTCGAACTTCTCTTTCGACTTCAATAGTTGGTTCATCATAAAATATTCTCATTGAATCCCTCTTAACATTCTCAGTACAATCCCATTCCTTAAGTTCATCTATGATCATGTCCCTGCTGATCACCACTTGCTTGTTCACTGGGTCGAACAACTTGTATCCTCCAGTCGAATGATATCCTATCAGGATCATCTGACTCGACTTGTCATCAAGTTTTCTTCTCAACTAATATGGCACATGTTTATGTGATATAGATCCAAACACATTCAGATGACTCAAGCTAGGCTTTACACCGGACCAACATTCTTCTGGCGTGATTCCTTCTAGCTTCTTCGTCAGACATCTGTTCATCATATATGTTATAGTTAACATAGATTCTCCCCATAATTCTTTGGGTAGATATTTGTATTTCAACATACTTCTAACCATATTTATGATGATTTTATTCTTCCTTTCTGCGACTCCACCCTGTTGTGGAGTGTAGGGTGGCACTACCTTATGCACAATCCCTTCTTTCACACATAATACATTGAAGTATTTCGACACATATTCTCCCCCACCACCAGTCCTCAGAATCTTGATCTTTCGACCGCTTTGTATTTCGACCATAGATTTAAACTTAGCAAATACCTTTATCACTTCACTTTTCTTCTTGATCAGGTAAGTCCACAGTTTTCGACTGAAATCATCTATGAATGTAACAAAGTATTTGTTACCTTCAATAGAATCCACCTGGATAAGACCACATACATCAAAGTATATGACTTCAAGAATTTCCTTCGACCTACTTCATGCATCCTTACTGAAGTTGTTCTTGTGTTGCTTCGCCGGCACATATTCTTCACACACTTCGTTTGGAATATCGATTTCTGGTAATCCTGAAACCATGTTCCTTCTCTTCAAATCTCTAATGTCTTTGAAATTGAGATGGCCAAGTCTATAATGCCATATCCATTCATCTATGTTGGCTGTTGTTGCAAGGCATTTATGCTCCATCACATTAAGCTCAACCTTGAAGGTTCAATTCTGAGACATTGGAGCCTTCAAGATCAACCTTCCATTTGAGTCAAGAACTCTCACCATATTTTCTTTGATCGACACCTTGTAGTTCTTTTCAACTGACTGCCTTATGCTGAGTAAATTGCTCTTCATGCCTGGTATGTACAACACATTTGAAATTACTGGCCTCTTTCCATCTTTCCTCATAATCACAACATCACCAACACCTTCAGCTGCTAAAGTGTTGTCATCTGCAAATTTCACCATGTTCTACATTGAGGGCTTTATATTGACAAACCAATCTTTCCTTCCAGACATGTGTGATGAGCATCCTGAATCCAAGTACCACTTGTCCTTGAATCTCTCTCCATCTCTCGTTGTGACCATCAACAACGTCTCTTCTTCTTCATGTTTCACCAGCTTTGCATAAGTTTCTTGATTCTTCTGCTTTTCTGTAAAATCATTAGAATAGTGACCATACTTCTAAAAATTGTAATACTAAATGTGACTCTTGTCTGGCTTTTGACCACCACCTCTTCCTCTACCTGCAACACCATCTCTTTGGAATCCTTGGTTCCAAGGTTTTCTCTGATTTGGCCAGTTTCCTTATTGATGATTTCGACCAGTCGAATTGTTGTAACCTCCTTTGTATTTGTTTCCATTCCAACTTCCTTTTCCTTTCCTTTCTTTTATTGATTGCGCCTGCAAAGCCATATCATTCTTCGACTTTCCTGCAGCTCTTTCATCCATTCTTTTTTCATGAGATTTAAGTGTCCCTTGAAGTTCTTCCTTTGTCAGTTTTGACAAATCTTTCAACTCTTCTATGGCTACCACCACGTGGTCGAACTTTGGAGCCAACGACCTCAAGACATTTCCAATAATAAATCTTGATGTCAACACTTCTCCATATACCTTGATTTGATTCACCAGTTTCGTAACCTTAGTGAAGAAATCAATCATGCTTACATTGTCTTCCATCTGAAGCAATTCATACGTCCTTTTGTGAGTTCGTAACCTCATCTCTTTCACCTTCTTCGTGCCTCCAAATGAATTCTCCAAAATTTTCCATGTTCTTTTGCTGACTCTACATCACTAACCTTTTCAAAGTTATCTGCATCAACACATTGATGGATTATAAAGAGAGCTTTATAATCTTTCTTCTTCAATTTTTTATGTGCAGCCCTTTCTTGATCCGTCGCGTTTTCTACAAGCGTTGTTATTCTTTCCTTCATAAGATCCCAAAGATCTTGATAACAGAACACAACCTTTATCTGCTTGCGCCAATTCTCATAATTGTGGTTCTTGAGAATCGGAAGATTCCCTGGAAAATGCCCATTTGGATTATTCATTGTCATCGTGATTTTCTTCCCGCGAATCGTTTAAACTGGAGCTCTTGATATCAGATGTTGAAAATCCACCACAATCTATGAAGAATTTCAATCAATCTTGATGAACAAGATTGTTATCACCCATATAGTGACAATAAACGAAAAGAACAATAGAGAAAGAAAGAAAGAAAAAAAAATTGTTGGAAAAGAATAGTATTTTCTGCAGAGTTTCTCTTTGCCCACAACCTATGGAAAAACTTCTTATTCACTTTGCAATTGCAAAATTATGTGAATACAATGTTATGAATATTTTATTATAAGAATAAGGGTTACTCCCTCTATTTATAGATTTAGGTTAGCTTGCACCCCAAGACAAAGCTCAAAACTATAAAAGCTCAAAATAGTTAACACTACTAAAATAGGCCTAAGTCGAAATCCTGTGTGAAGCAACATGCTTCGACACTTCAACACACTAATACAACTCAACACGCTAGGTGATTCGACACTTCCTTGATTCTGTCGAGCAACCTGCTTCGACACAAGGAATTACAATTCAACAGATGTTACGGTTTTTTTTTAACAACAACATGGAGTGTCATTGTTTGTATGATGGAAAGAATGAGATATGAAGGTATGAATATGAGGTAGTGTTGGTGAAGAAATCTCGGCGGGTACATTTCCAATAGACAAGGAATAGGTTTGTGTGAGAGTTAAGATGTGTGGCTTTCACAAACAGCGTATGACGGTGATGTGTTTTTTTATAGAAAAATGCATGTAGCATGTTTGTCTTTTTATTGAGGCATGTCTCGCGCTGCTTAGTTGGTTAAGAAGAAATAATGTATATGGATGTTCTTTTGGTGTTTGAAGTTGTATGTTGGTTGTTGTGAGAGAAAAGAGGTGTTTTATGGTGTGGTTTTTGTTAGTATGAAGTTGGTTTTTGCTAATGTTTGATGAAAGTTCATGAAGTGGTCCAAACATGGTAGTAATGAAAATGAGGGAAAGTTGTTATGAAGATGATGTTAAGTATAAAAGGGGAAAGTTTGAGTTGAAGTTTTGATGATGGAGATTTGAGTATGAAAATGGAGAAGTTTTGTTGATGAAGAAAGAAGAGGATTCAATCTACTAAAAAGTGTATGGTTTTTCATGAGAGAGACTTGTGAGGGATCATGGTTAACGTGTCTGCCAAAAAAAGGATCTCTCTTTTTTCTTTCTTTTTCAAAATTTGAGAGAGAGGGTCACGTTGTGATTGAGGCCGCGGCGTTGATAGGTGCTCCTTCTTGTTCATGCATTGGCCTATTATATAGGATGATAATTAGGGTTTCCATATTTGTTTATCTAAAATGCCCTTTTTTAGTGATTTTAGTGAAAAAATGAATCTAAAACAAATAAAATTTAAATTTTTTAAATAAAATAAAAATGAAAATATAATTAATTCTAATTACTTTTTATTAACATTTTAATAAAAAATAAAAATAAAAAAAATTAAAACGAACAAAAAATCGAGCGCAAAAATATTCAAAAAATTAAAATGAATGCACCAAAATAATCAGCACGAAATAAACTTCTTAGAAACATATAGATTTTGATCAAATTTTAAAATAAAAAATTATCGGTTAAAATGTTTAGATTGAAATGCAATCGAAAAAGTAGTCGAAAAAATAAAACGAGCACACGAGGTTAAACTACGTGAACCGTAGATCAATAAAATTGATGTCTGCAAGCTCAATTTAGAAAAATTTTACCCACTACTTTCACATACATTTGAGGATCAGTTCAACCAGTTTGTCTGTAGATCCAAAAAATTATTTTGGATGACAATTTAGGTATTATGCGAGATGAAATGCACTTTATGATATACAGATGAAGCAAATATCATGATGCATGTATCGATTTATTGAATGAGCGGCAAAATTGGGATATGACATAAGGGAAGACTTATCGGAAAGCTTAGTCTTAAACTCTGTCTATTTTAATAAAATGAAGTCTATACTCTAATCTTTAAGCACTTTACATATCTCTCTATAATAGTAGAGGTGATATCAAATATTATTCGATGAACTAAAAGGTGAAGGTCGATATCTGACACATAAGGTATGTTTGGATTGGTGGTATAGGTTGGAATGGAATTGAGCGGTTACTAATGAGATTCCATTATTTGGATTTGCAAATAATGGATGGAATGGAATGGAACATGATGGAACTCATTCCATCCAATTCCATTCAAAACTCTATTTTTTGTTCCATCCAATTTGGGGTGTATGTGATGGAATGAGACGTTTTTAATAAAGTAACCAAACAATAGAATGATATTTATATTTCATTTTGCTCCACTCCGTCATGTTCCATTCCGCTCCGCTCTGTATGTTCCATCAATCCAAACATAGCCTATAAAACTTAGACAAATAAATCGACACATAAAAATAGTTTAGGATTATTTGAGAAAGATTTATTTTGTAAATAGCATCTCTTAAAAGGTGAATACTAATGATTTATTATTCATGATTATTAATAAATTATTGATTTCATATTTATTAACAAATTTTCTAAAATTTTGATAATTTTATTTATATATTATTTATATATTTTGATTTCATATTTATTAATAAATTATTGATATATATATATATATATATATATATATATATATATATATATATATATATATATATATATATATATATATATATATATATATATATATATATATATATATATATATATATATATATATATATATATTGGCATGCAGTGGAATTTTGAAATATGATAAAATTAAAATTATTCTTCAATTACTCTTTATTCATTTTAAATTACTATTCTTGATTTTGGACTTGAAATGATGTTAATAAATTATATATTGTCTCAATATTTACATGCTAATAATTATTGAGACTAATTATTAATATTGCATACTCTTAGAGCTTAGTTATAATTTATTTCAATCTTTTGTGACTAATTATATAATTCTATACAAAAAGAAATTTATTTTTAATATTACATACTCCTTTGAAATTATAAAATGTGCATTTATTAAAATTATTGTTTTACCATAATATTTTAAAATCAAAACTCTCTATTTATTACCATAAACTAATTTTTTGTTATACACTCAATTAAAAAAAATTATAATTTTATAAAAATATTTAAAATCTTATTATTTCGAGAGTTTTAGTCTAGATAATTAAATATAATTCTAAATTTGTATAATCGTAATCTTATCTAATGTGGATACAATTATACAAAGTTTTTTATTTTGAATATACTTTAGTCAATCTTAATTTACATTATTGTAATTCAGCTATCGTGGATACAATTGCACAAATTTTGTTTAGTATAATAATTAAATTTATTTTAATTATAATAAATATTATATTAATAATAGTTATACCCTATTAGTATATTATTATTAATATAATTTATTTTATTCAATGTATTTGTGATTTGTAATTATGTAAATTATGGTTTGAATATCTTATCGATATTAGAATAGTTTTGTAACATCATATTTGTACATTGTCTTAATATTATTATTTGAGATTATAATAAATAAGAAATTAATTTTAAAGATATGTAATACTTTATGAAATTTAATAATTTATTTTCAATATTTTTTTTATTGAAATGGATTTCAATTTTCAAAATATTATAAAATATATTTTAAATAAAATATTGACAGGATCGTTCTAGGATTGAGAAAATAAATGAATATTTATTTAAAATATATAGTTTTAAATTCTTAATTTTAATTCAACCATTATTCTCTATCAAGTGGAAGAATTTAATATGTCAATTATATTAGAAATGAGAAATAAATATTATTTACTTTATAATATTATTATAGAGACTTATGTTGAAGAAAGTTTATGGCTACTTTTGTCATATCATCAATATTAGATAAATAGTCTCGTATTTTTCCTTTGCAGGTGAAATAAATTTTTCTCAAATATGTGTGGTTATATTTGTAATATTTGAGTTTTTAGTGAGTTATTAAAATATTGTATATAATCCTATATTATATTTAAAATTATAGCAATTTGATCTCACTCAAATAATGGTAAATATTTTATAAGACTGTCATACTCTTTCATATGAAATTATCTAAATAATGATATATTTTATTTACGTGTAAAATATGTAGTTGAGTTTGTAAAACTCTAATGATGATATATTATAGAACCACTTTCTCTGTATAGTTTTGCACTAAAAAAAATTAATATCTCATTGTATATCAAGGTATTTAATACTAGTGTACTCTGATAAATCTTTATTTTATTCTCATATTTTCATATATCATTCTTTTAATCTCAAGAATCATCATAATATGATGTTTAAGTCGATATTAAAAGGAGACAATAACATTGTGTTATTCTATATTCAACATTCACACTCTTGAGTTAATGAATACCAAAATACAAGTATAATAGTAATACTCATATTGAATATTATAGTGTATTATGAAGGTACTTATGATTAAATGTAATTACTCTCTTAATAGGGTACGCCTATATGTAATTACTATTGTTAGACCCATGTATATATTCTATGATCTATAATGTAAAACTCTTTAGTATAATAAGTAATCATAGACTTATACACATGAGTAAGTCTTATGTGTTGGTGCAAAGGTAGAATAAATGATGAATGGAAATATTCTATTAAGAGAATGACGGCTACAAAACATGATAAAAGTTACAATGATTGTCACCCTATTTATAAGTTAAAACTAGGGTTACTAGAATAGGATAAAATACTAAAATACCCTCTAACAAACTTAGGGGCTAAGAAAATAGTACAACTAATAAATATGAATTACTTCTAATACCATCCCTTAATTCATATTTCATCAAAACTTGTAACACCAATTCCATCCCTTAACCTGAGAAATTGATCAGTCTTGATAGCTTTCGTCAGAACATCTGCCAACTGTTTCTGAGTGCTGTAGTGTACAACTTTTAACACTCCCCTCTGAACTTGATGTCTCAGAAAATGATACTTGGTCTCAATGTGCTTGCTTCTCCCATGCAACACTGGGTTTCTGGCAAGATTGATTGCAGACTTGTTGTCAATCATCAGCTTCAGAGGTTTGTTTACTTTAATCTTCAGATCCTGCAATAGATTCAGAATCCACACAGCTTGGCATGCAGTAACAGCACCTGCAATGTATTCAGCTTCACAAGTTGACAACGCCACAACAGGTTGCTTCTTGGAACACCAAGAAATGGGACCTCCCAGAAATTTGAATAAGTACCCAGACGTACTTCTTCTGTCAACTCTGTCTCCACACCAATCAGAATCTGAATAACTCAGAAGTTCTGACTCATCCTTTCTTCCAGAAGGAAATAATACTCCATACTTCAGAGTTCCCTTGATATACCTCAGAATCCTGACAGCAGCTTGGTAATGGGACCACTTAGGTTTACTCATGAACCTACTAACCATCCCAACTGAATAACAAACATCAGGTCTGGTATTGCACAAATACCTCAGAGAACCAACCAACTGTTTGAAGGTTGTAGCGTCCACATCCTTTCCATCAGAGTCAGAATCCAGTTTCTGATTTGTATCAGAAGGTGTGACAGCAATCTTACAATTCTTCAGATTAAATCTCTTCAGAAGTTCTAATTCATACTTGAGCTGATGCAAAATAATACCTTTCTCAGAGTATCTGAACTCCATCCCTAGAAAGTATGTCATTTTGCCTAGATCAGTCATTTCGAATTCATTCATCAGAACTTTCTTGAACTTGGCTATCTCCTGTTCAGAACTTCCAGTCAGCAGTATATCATCAACATATAAACATACCAGAGTCATATTTCCTTCAGAAGTATGCTGAACATAGACACCGTACTCCATCTCACATTTCTGAAAGCCTTGCTTCTTGAAAAATGAATCAATCTTCTGATTCCAAGCTCTGGGTGCTTGTTTCAATCCATATAGAGCTTTGTATAATCTGTACACCATCCCTTCCTGATTCTTTTTCACAAATCCAGGAGGTTGTGACACGTAAACTTCTTCTTCTAATGGACCGTTCAAAAATGCAGATTTTACATCTAAATGCATCAGAGGCCAATTCCTGTTAGCAGCTATTGCAATCACCATTCTGATTGTTTCATGTCTTGCTACAGGTGCAAACACTTCAGAGTAATCCAGCCCAGGTTTCTGTAGAAATCCTCTGGCTACCAACCTTGCTTTATGTTTGCCAATTGAACCATCTGGCTTTAACTTCTGCTTGAAAACCCATCTGATGCTGATGGCTTTCTTGTCTTTTGGAAGTTCTGTCAGCTTCCAAGTCTTGTTTCTCTCTATAGCATCAAGTTCTTCTTTCATGGCCTTCAGCCAAAGCTTCTGCTTAAGAGCCTCTTCTGTACTTATGGGTTCAGAGTCTACTAACATGGCACACTGAATAACTTCTCCTTCAGAGTCTACTTAAGTGTCTTGCAGCATGTCAAATTCTGCATATCTTCTAGGGATGTTTCTGATTCTTTGTGGTCTCTGAACTTGTTCAGAGTCTTGAGCTTCAGAGTTTCTAGCTTCAGATGGTTGACTTCCTCCAGAGCTTTGACCATCTTCAGGGTCTGGCATATTTCCAGAGTCTGAATTGCCACCGGAATCTGGATTACCATCAGAGTCCGGGTCATCAGAGTCTGGATCATCAGAGTCACCTTCATCTTCTGAGTCTTCTCTAGAGTCAGAATCACTATCAGAATCAGAATCAACGTCAGAGTTTACTCCAACTTCAGAAATTCTTAACTCTGACCTTTCTTCAGAAGTTCTAACATCAGAATCAGATTGAGACTTATCCCAATTCCAAAATTCTGATTCCTTCACAATCACATCTCTGCTGAATTCAATTTTGTTGGTTTCTGGACAATAGAGCTTATATGCACCTGTACTGTGGTACCCTATCAGAATCATCACTTTGCTTCTATCATCCAGCTTCTGTCTTCTGGCTTCTGGAACATGTTTATAGCAAACAGAACCAAATACCTTCAGATGACTAACACTTTGCTTATCTCCAGTCCACTTCTGTATTGGAACTATTTCCTTCAACTTCTTCGTAGGACATCGGTTGAGTACATACGTTGCAGTGGCAACAGCTTCTCCCCAGAGCTTCTGAGGAAGCTTCTTCTCCTTTAGCATGCTTCTCACCATATCAAGCAAAGTGCGGTTTCTCCTTTCAGCAAGACCATTGTGTTGAGGGGTATAAGGAGCAGTAACCTCATGCTCAATTCCATTTTCCTCACAGAACTTCTGGAACTCTTTGGAGTTATACTCACCTCCACCGTCAGTTCTAAGAATCTTCAACTTCTGACCACTCTGATTCTCAGCCTTCATTCTGAACTTCTTGAATTCATCAAACACCTCGTGTTTAAACTTAATAAGGGATACCCATGTCATTCTTGTGAATTCATCAACAAATAACACAAAGTATTTATTCCCTCCAATCGATGCTACTGGAAATGGACCACACACATCAGAATGTACAACTCCCAAGGCATGTTTTGCTCTTGGAGCAGTTTCTGACGCAAATGGCAATCGTGGTTGTTTTCCTTCCATGCAAACTTTGCATGACTTTTCAGGCTTCTTAATTGCAGGAATTCCATGTACCAACTTCTTTGAATTCAGATGTTTTAAGCTTCTGAAATTCAAATGACCAAATCTTATGTGCCACAACTCACTCTCCTTCTCAGCACTTGTTGCACTAAGACATTCTGAGTCTGCAGTTCTGACATTCACCTTGAATGTTCTATTCCTTCCCTGTTCTGACTCCATAATCAACTTCTGATTGCAGTCATACAGCTTCAAAAGATTGTCCTTCATGGTAATTGAAAAACCTTTCTCAATTAATTGTCCCACACTCATCAGATTGCTTCTGATGCCAGGTACATACCACACGTTCTGAATCAATGTTGTTTTCCCATTGTTCAGAATCACTCTGACATTTCCCATACCTTCTGCATTAAGATATTTGTCATCAGCACATCTGATCTTTGTCCTCTTTTCAGAGTCAAAGTCAACCAGCCATTTCTTGTTTCCAATAAGATGATTTGAACAGCCAGTGTCCATATACCACCAGTCTATCAGATCCATATCATCAGATTCAGAGGCCATCAATAGCACAGATTTGTCATCAGAACTTCTGGCTATATTTGCTTCTTCTGATTTTCTCTCCTTGTTTGACCAACAGTCTCTAGCAAAGTGACCAAACTTCTTACAACAGTAACATTGGATCTTCTTCTTGTCATACTTCTCTTTTCCCTTCTGAGCATTCTTTTGTCTATCAGAGGTTGAGCTTTCTGACTTCTGACCACCATCAGATCTTCTCCTGGCTTCTGACTGCTTCTGATACCTCCTATCAGAAGTTGCTTTCAGAGCCTGCTGCTCTACTTCCCTTTCAGAAGTTCTCTCAGTCAAACGCAACTCTTGCGCTTCTAGACTGCTCTGCAGCTCTTCAATTCTCTGGTGCTCAGATCTTTGGAATGTTCTATTGCTACCACAATGTAATCAAATTGAGAGGTAAGGGATCTCAATACCTTCTCCATGATTGTTTCTTCAGAAAGAGTTTCTCCACACGCTTTCATCTCATTAGTGATCAGAATCACTCTGGAGATGTATTCAGAAACTTTCTCATTATTCTTCATGTTGAGATTCTCATATTGCTTTCTCAAGGACTGAAGCTTCACCTTCTTCACTGATGCGTCACCACCATAACATCTAACCAGTGTGTCCCACGCAGCCTTTGCTGTCGTTGAATCTGCAATCTTCTCAAACACATTTACATCAACACATTGATGAATGAAGAACAATGCTTTCTGATCCTTCTTCCTTACTTCCTTCTGCGCGTTTTTCTGTTCATCCGTCGCATCTGCTGCTACCGGAACATAACCATCAGTGACAAGATCTAGAACATCTTGAGCACCGAACAGTACACGCATTTGGATCATCCAACGATTCCAGTTTTTACCGTCAAATACTGGAAGTTTGGTGTTCATGTTGCCGTTTCCGTTCATCTTTCTACCTTGCACAGTACACTCAGATTTCTCACACAGTGTTTCCCAACCCACAGAATTAAAATTCTGATCAGATTTTGTTCAAGATTCAACACGAATCTAAGAATCAAAATCAAACACACAAGACCTCACGTTCACTCGTGTTTCCCGTGTTTCCCAATGAATCCGAACCGGAGCTCTAGATACCAATTGTTGGTGCAAAGGTAGAATAAATGATGAATGAAAATATTCTATTAAGAGAATGACGGCTACAAAACATGATGAAAGTTACAATGATTGTCACCCTATTTATAAGCTAAAACTAGGGTTACTAGAATAGGATAAAATACTAAAATACCCTCTAACAAACTTAGGGGCTAAGAAAATAGTACAACTAATAAATATGAATTACTTCTAATATTATGATGTTTTGGATTAGTGGGAGTTTATGAATAGCATTTTCATATGTTTGGGTCATTTTTTATAACATATTATATTAACTATTAACTTATAAATGTTACTCTAAATTCACTATTATTTATATAAGTTGTGAGTCTTTAACATATATGAATTGTTTTTTCTACTAGATACAATTTCTGCAACGTTGAAGTTGATTAGTTTTTTGACCATAGTTAATAATCTAATATTAAAATTAATATTTTTAATAACCAATTATTATCATTCAAGTGGGAGATGGTTATATTAATTATTTAATTAATCTAATATTTATTAACATAATCAATTATTAATTAATTATAGTATGATCAATTGTTATTAATCACGAATTATTAATGAATTATTTGATTGAGTTTTGTGCCCCAATAAACCGTAATGAATTAGATTATTCAGTTAAGTCCGATGAGAGGTCTATGTCCCAAATCGTTTAGCTATTTAAATGCCATCGCATTAGACAATTAATATACTTTAAAAATCTTAGATGATAATGAGGATATTAATCCTCTCATAATCGATCTTTCCAACGACTATCTAATTTTACTAATCGTTTTTATTATTCTCGATTATTCTTAATATTATAATATATTATAATTTATATCTATTCGAGTAATTTAAAGCCTTCATTATCAATATATTTTATCAATTCGAAAGCATAGCTATTCAATCAAAACATCATATTCTTAAAAGATTAATCACACAACCATGCCCCCACGAGCAACATGAGCAACAACGAATCTATAATATCCGTTGAAATCGACATCGAGACTGGTCTGATTCCTACTTCATACATGCATCAAATAGTAAAACTTCCACTTGCAACAATAAGGTGCCAAATTTTTGAATGAGACATACCACCGAAAGACAAGATCGTAGGAGAATATGAGGCTTAAAAACTGTTAATAGGATATTCAATTGCAAAAAGGAATTCCAATGAGTTTTAGAGGAAAATTATTAAAATTTCTTTCTTACAACAAATAAATATCTTGGGTCCTTTTACGGTCCGCCACATCTCAACTGATGCACATTTTTTTCAATAAAGGTGGCTCTTGAATGATAATCAATTAACCATAACTGGTTTATATGCTATTATTATTAAGGACAAAAACATTTTTGTCGGTTGCTAAAATGACGAGGTACTATTAAGATTATGGGTCTTTATTGGTTGTAGCAAATTTGAATTAAATCAGAATTTAAATCAATCGTAATGTTTGAATTGGGCATTTTTTAATTTGAAAAAAAAAACTTAATTAAACTAAAAAAACTTAATGTTAATTAATTCTGATAATCGATTTTTAAAATCCTATCGGAACTATCCAAACCAATCATAACAAATTCATATAATTTATATTATCATTATTTAGAAATAGTATAAAGTATTCAACTAAAAAAATAAACACCATTGACATTACAACCTATATAAAAAAATAGAAATTTTATAATATTATAAAAGAATAGTTAATATAAATTAAATATTTTTTAAAATTATTATTTTACATAAATTTTTTTATACTATCAGTTAATCACAACCACTTATTTATTTGAAAATTTAATTTTTATTTGAAAATTTAATTTTTATTTTAAATATTTAAAAAATAATACATACAGTGTAAAACTTTTTACTCGCATAACAATTAATCTCATCTATTATATAAACTAATCTATTATATATATATATTCAGATAGATATGAGTTTTATTGCAAAAATCACCATTCACTCTTGAAACCGAACCAATATGATTTTGGTCTAAAAGTGAATTTTATTGTTTTTAATAAAATATTACATTTATTAAAAAATCATTCTTTTTTACTAAAAATTAAAAGGTCCGCTCAAATTCTTTTTGCAAGATTGGAAAGAAGGAAAATAAAAGATTTGGAGTGAGAAAACTAGAAAAACAAAACTCATTCTTTGAAATAGTGTTTTTATTGAAAATCATTAATAAATATTTATTGTTATCAAATATATTTTCATTTTTAAAAAATATTATAACAACCTAAATTGAATCTAAAAATATGATCTAAAATAGCCACAAATCTACCTCTAATGAATCTCTATGTCATCCACCTCTAATCTCACTATATAAGCAAATAAACCAAACAGACACTAAAATAAGTAATCATGGGCACTCCATATTTTTAAACAATGAAACAAATATCTGTACTTTTAACAATAATCAAATTGTTGCCTAAAACACTTGTTACCAGCTTTCCTAAACAAGTGATACAATTCAGCAAAATAATAGGTTCACTGAAATCAAATTTTCCTTTTAACTAAAAAATAAAAAGGAAATATTGCTAACCCTTTTCTAAAAAATATATTGTAAGTCATATCATTTACTATCTATACCAGCAGCTGCAACATACAGAGACAACAGCAGCACCAAAAAGCTAGCTGACAGTTGCCATTGTATATTCACAATGGTCTCTAAATGCGTAACAGCTCGAGAAGCTCGAGAAGCTGTTCCGCTTTCCGCTTGCCCCTTTCTGTACCATTTTTTGCCAGTTCCATGAGAGGATTGATCACTTTAAGTGAAGCGACAATCGGTAGGTGTAGTGGATCTCCTTTACAGATGTATACAAGCACCGAAGTCGCATTTTCTTTGTTCCTATAAGATCCATCACTGATTAATTCCACCAAAATAGGAATAGCATTCATAGATCCAATTGCCGCTTTTCCGTCCGGGTGGCTAGCTATTACAGCCAGTATTGCCAATGCCTCGCCCCTCATCTCCCCACCTGGTTCTGTTAACATTTCTATCAACTTGGGTACAATACCAGCCTTAACAGCAAGTCCTTTGTTACCTTGGTATATACACAGTTTGAATAGAGCTGACGCAGCATCAATCTTTCCTCTTTGACTTCCTTCGCAGAAGAGAGTAACTAGAGCCTGGATTGCTCCAGATGCACCAATTGTCACTTTGTTCTCATCTGCTGAAGAGAGGTTGAAAAAGGTGGCTGCTGCATTTTCCCGAGCTTCCATACTACCATTTTTTAGCACGTGAAGGATTCCCGGCACAGCATCAGAAGCCATGATGCGCGCTTTGTTTTCCTCATAGATTGATAGATTGAGAAGAGCAGTAACCGTGTGCTCCTGGGTACCAGCATCAGGAGTATAGAGAAGATCGGCAAGGAGGGGTATAGCACCAGCTTCAGCAATCAACTTTCGATTTTCACTGTTGTGCTTGGCAAGAAGACGGAGCTCCCCTGCAGTAAAATGAAGATAAAGCCACTCATTATTAGTAAAAACATCATTAGGAAATACAAGCATGGAGTTTTGAGAGATCGCAATAGAAGTATTTTTCTCAAATTATAAAGATGTCAAAAAGTCAGACATAACAATTATACACTGATAGGGATTAACATGTAGTATGCCAAGCCTTATTTAATTCTTAACTTCCAGTCCTAGGGGTATTTTACTAATTTCCATGTTTCCATTATATATTTAGTAGTAGTGCCAAAACCTTCAAAGGATCACAACATAGTTAATAATGTAGAACATGTTATAGAAGGCCGGTTGAAGATGCTGGGCATAATATAATCTTATTGATTCTTTGTTACAACAAAAACCCTTATCCCATGTGCTACGTCTAAGGATCTAAATCTTATGCCATTGATTATTTTCTTCATCTCATCATCTACTTTATATTTTCATCTATTTTAACTTAAATTTCACTGGCAGTATCCGCATCATCAACAATTGTCCCCGTGTCCTAGTTTCCCTAAATTTCCCTAAACCAATTCCCAAATCCTAATTTCAATAGGTTATGTGCCGGAAACATTTGTTAGACATTAAGAAAAGACATAGCCCATTGTTTGATTTATATTTATAATAGGCCCGTTATGAGAAACGAAAGCTATGATGTCCACTCTCTAAACCCTGAGTATTAAACATCTCCAAAACACATGTGTCAGTCACGGCAACCATACTATCTGTTGTGCCTCTGCGTCTTTTCATCATCGTCCTTTATTTCTTGATTCTTCTTTCATGTTTCTTCGTAACACATGAGGGTGCTGCTCGGAAAACAACAAATAGTATCCAGAAACAGAAGATCGTGGCTGGAAAGTCTTCTACTTGACGGAAACACGGCCGCAAAAGAGCCATTCAGCCACAAATTTTCCATAAATCGCAGCAGCTAACACCACAGCTGTTGAAGGCGAATAACTACCAAAAGAGATTGCACCAGATGTTGCTGCCACTCCGTGATTCACTATTGCATGAAACTGCGACGCTATTAATAATATGGCTTACAAGCTAGTTTTGTAAGGACGAATTAGTCCCAAATATGGCGCTATTAGAGATGTTATTATATTATATTAGCCTGTCATTATTGTGTTACTCCCTCCGTCCTAAATTATGTCACTTTTAACAGTTATACACAAATTAGAAAATATAGTTAATCTTGTATAGACAAGAGAAACTATGAGTTATTTAACAAAAAATGTGCTTCAATAATAGTATGGAAAAGATAAATTAAAAGAATTGGAAAAGGATAGAACAATTACTAGTGATGAGCATTAAAGGAAAGTAAGCATTGATGATCTATTGATATTGCAAAATGACATAAAATTTGGGACAAATATATTTCGGTAGAATGACATTATTTGGGACGGAGTGAGTATTAGACAACAGTCAGCATTTATTATGTTTTAGGTAGTAGTTGTGTTATTAGGCAGGCAGTTACGTTATTAGATATAGACAGATTTAGAATAAATAGAAACACTGAAGGAAAAATCAGTAGGCTATTAATTTGAACTGGATGTTGGTTGTGAGAGACCAGTCTCTCTAATTTTCGGAACGGAGAGACCAAGAATCTCAAATTTCTTGGATAGGAATTGTCTTGTAATCATTTGTGTTACTTCCTAATTTGTTGTATTGTAAAAGAACTTGTCCTCTATTCTGAAACAGCAGTCCAGAGATTGTTGCAAGCAGATTATTGCTATTAAATTTCTATGTTAAGTTTAGTACCAGTTTATCACAAACCTAATACAACATGCTTTCTAGCATTAATCAATCTAATAAAACCCAAAATGTAATCCATGAATGGAAATACGATTCTAGTTCCAGTTATATGGAGAAAAGAAGTGACCATTGTACAATTGCAGACTGCAAATAAAAAAGTTATAAATTAAATTGAAGAGTAAATGAGTTTGGTACAATGCTGACCTGCTGCACAACGCTGATCCTCAATGTATCTGGAAATAAGCTTCCTCATTAAGGAATCAAGGTCTATTAATTCAGAGGTGCCATCTGATGTTTCCTTGCAAAGCCGTAAACTTTCTAACCTTTTAGGTTGTTCAACTCCATTTGACTCGCACCAATTTGATATCAGGTTGTATAAAACATGATTAGGTATGAGAATGGGGCTGGAAACAATCTGCCGAGTGCTGGGACATGTTCGATGCCCCGTATCAAGCCATTTCCTAATGCAAGCTCGTTCATATGTCTGCAGAAAGGGTGAATAATAGGATTACAAAGTTTCGAAACATGAAAGTATTATAAATAACATTATACAAGCCTCTTCAAAATATTTATAAAAAAAATGATTTCTAATAAAGCACTGCTATCAAGACAACAAAGACTTTGATCTCTCAAAATTTACTATTCTTCCTACATCCCCCTTCAAACCATGATGATTTTAATGGCTAGCTTGCTCTGCAACTGGCCAAGACTCACTTGTCCCCATATTTCAAACTGTTATTAAGGAAACAAATGACTGTTTCAAATGTTAAGATGCGGGCTCACAGTAACAATGTAGTATTACTTGTGCATTCGAAAGGAAAGGAGAAAACAGATATTTTCTTAACCATTTCCAGCAATAACTTTAATTAGTATGTAAGGCAAAAAAGATCCATTTGGTCTCCCAAGTATGTTCATCCATTATAAAAGAAAAATATACCTATCTATTTTATAAGGAAACTCAATCTTTAAGAGGCAATGGCTAGTTTCATTTAATTGTATCCAAGTATTTTAGTTTGAAAGTACCAATAAGTAAAATAGTTAATCATATGAGCTTTATGTCAACGGGCTAATATTACAATCTTGTATAGAAATTAACAGTTGATAGTACCAGTATTACACAATACTATAAAATTTATTATAAAATTTGTAGCAATAAATGAAGTAAATAATCAACTTAACAAATTTTCTAAAACAACAGCTTTTCAAAAAAATATATATATATATTAATACCAGATAACCTTTTTTATCTTTACAGTTCAAGTTGTCCAAGATCTCTCCTTGATTTAAAGTACTAGAATCTTTACATCATTTTTTTCAAGAGATATGTTCTTCACTGTTCTTGCTGTTTCTTACAGGGCACCGTTATTGGTTGTTGATTGCTCTTGAAAATTTATAATTTACCCATAGGATTATCTTAACAACGCAAAAAAAAGTGCTTCTAAGCTACAATTTGGAAAAGTCTCACGCCATAGCACAATAACGGTGATTTTTTATTTTCAAATGCAAATTACCAACTTAAATATATCAGCATGTCATGAGAGATCTAAATTTTTACCATGCTTAAAGATGGTCGTAATAAAAACTAATTATTGAGAAAATAAATAAGCAATTACATCTCAGGTACAAACCTGTCCGGTGGAAATGATGACAGGATCTTTCATTAGCTCAAGAGATATTGGGCAGCGAAACTCTTCCGGCACAACTGGTGACTGACAACATAAGTTCACACATTGCTCACTAGTGTGAAGAGGCAAATCCCCACTCGACAACACCTGTGTGTGCTTCTCAAACCAACCATCTCCCTTATTTTCAGAGTCCTTCAGCAAAAAATCTTCAATTTTTCTCAGCACCGCTGCCAATCCCTGCAAGCTTTTCTCATAATAACCACCCCTATCAACAATCACCTTATGAAGAGCCAGTGACTCTTGTTTGATATCTTCGGCAGTCACAAACTGTAGTTTTTCACATATTAAACGCAGTGCATCAGATTCAGTAGTCACATCACAGCTCTGGTTATAGATAGACAACAGGTGCTCATAAAGCTCCTGACCAGGTGGAACAAAATGCTCTTTGGCCCTTCGAAACTGGGCAGCCACAAGTGTGATCTATGACAACAATAGAGGCAGAAAATGAATACTTTGAGATTGAAGAAGAGGTACCAACTAGCAAAAGACAAATAAGAAATCAAGGACTCGTCAGGTTTGAGAAAATATTTCATGCATTCATTTTTAACTCCAAAACCCTCATCTTGTATTCATTTTGTTCTATTAAACCCAACACAGTCTAACATGATAAGAACTACATTCTATTACATTATTCATAAAAGCATGAAAGTGTGTTCCAATTGTTAACTATATATGAACATGCTTAATTTGCAGTTTTGATATCTCAAGTATATCATGATTGTCAACTTGGTCCCCCGAGTTTCAGTGGCACGGAATCAGTCCCCCAACCAATTTGTTACAATTAGGTTTCTCCGAACTCCTTAGGCAGTTTTCATTCCAATCAGTTGAAATAGAAGGATATGCTCTAACCCCTCTTTGATTCACTATCTTTACAGTGTAAGAAAATCTGGGTTGTGCACATAACCCTAATCTAATCACGATACCTTTTGTGAATTGTGATGTTCGTGTGGTGTCCTTTTTTGACCATGTCAACATGCAATGTCAGACCAGGTCAGCTAACATCGTTCACATAGACTCACAACATTAATACTTGGACAATTAATAAACAGAGGAACAAAATGGTAACAAGAAGATTGGTAACCCAAATCCGCGTGATTGGAACTTAATAGACCAAAACTGCACAATCGTATTACACGCCAGACTACAATTTCAAATAAGCCTATATAAAAATAGGGGACCTCATCACACATTTCAACATAGAAAAGTTCTAAACAAATAAAACACTTCACCTGCTCCTTCAGCTCCTCAGAAATATCAAGTTTGTCATACGAAATCTCGTTTATAGCTTGTTCAAAACGAGAAGCCAGATCAGTGAATCTGCACTTAATTTTCTCCCTCTCCAATATCTACAATAGCAAACAACAAAACCAATCAGAAAAGAAAAAAAAAACCATATCATAATTCTAAATTGCATTCCACAACCGCAATTGCAGCTGCAATATAACAGCAACCACAACTGCATTTGCCTTTACTACACTATAACAGTTTGCAGCTTAACAGCAACCACAATTAATGAACAATGCAGTATATTTACAGCAACAAACATGGAATTGCATTAATTTAAATCTCAAAAAATAGAAACAAGAAAACCCTAATTTTTAACAAACATAAATATAAATCAGTAATTTTTCTAACGAAGAGTACAGCTAGCAATGCAAACCATGTAGAGCTGGCTTGAGTAAGAACAAAATCGAAGCAAGCTCTTAGCGGAGAGAAAAGCTTCTTGGAGCGAAACAAGAGTTTCGTAGGGCACAAAAACGACGTCGTTAACGAGGTGTTGAAAGAGAGGAATGAGGAAAGTGATCCTACGGCTGAGATCTAAGCATTGAGTTTTGATAAGGGAATTGAAGGTGGAGATTCGAGAGATTTCGTTAGCAATGTCGATGAGGTTGTGAAGAATAGTGAAACCCTTGGTTTCCGCCATTTTTGTTCGCATGGGTTTGGAGGTAGGAGCTGTGTTTTGAAGTGTTGTTTTGAAAGAGAGAGAGAAGGTTAAGAAAGAGTGACACTTTTTCACAGCTGTTAACTAGGTGGGTCCCACTATATCAGCTTCGAATTGGAAAACTAGGTGCTCTTATTTGGAAACAGTGGTTTTATTTACCAAAATTGTGATTTGTTTTGTTTTTTTTAAGATAACGTATATTAAAAGAAAAAGAGATATGAAATTGAATTGTTTTTCCTCAAAGATATGATATGATAAATAATTATATTTTTATCTCAATATCTTTTGACCGGATACTTTATCTAAATTAGCATATATATTGATTTAATTAGATAAGATATTGTTTATGGTAAAGCACGTAAATGTAAAAATTAATTTATTAAAAATTCTAAATTTATCGATTGACATTTTTTAATATATATTCTTTTATAGCATCGACTAGAACATACCACCACTTAGACTTGGTTAATATCTTTTATTCAATTATCTTTTTCTAGTTAAATTTGTATTCTCATTTATGGACGGGAATGGAAATTCATAACAAGGGATAAGACATTTATTTATCTATTAACTATTTTTCTATTTTGTATGAGTTCTAAACTCGGTTCAATGGGAGAAAATTTAATATGGTGGTGTGACTTCATCAATGTGTGGCAGTCTAATTGATACTAATTTAGATGATATAGAATTATTTTATTTTATATTGATTTAAAATTTAAATAAATAAAAGAAGTTTAATCGTATAATCTTTTTCTCTTCTTCAAATTCTAGTTGTCACCTCTTTCACTTTGTCCTCTCTCTTTCTCTCTTTTCATTTTTTTTCCCTCTAAATTCTACAACAACAAAAATAAGTTCTTATGCTATTGATGTTCTTTATCGTGAAGAAAACGGTAAATATCATCACGCGATTTTGAAATATCGGGGTGAAGTGATTCTTATATTTAAGATGTTTCTAATGTGGTTTCATTTTCTACACGCGGATTTCGAAGATTTCAAAATCGATTTTCGTTGGGTTTCTTCAGTTAGCTTCTACCGATGTTAGGTTTTAATCAAATTGTTAGGTTTAATTTCTTTAACAACGCTTTTAATTACTTTTGTTTATATTATAAATGTGATTTCAATGAATCTTCAAGTTGCAGCTTTTGAAAGGATGCGTGTTGAAAGTGAAATGACCATGAAAACAAGTAGACTTTCTTGTTTTTTATTTTTTTCTTTTATTTATGGATATAGTTATGACTCAAAGTTTTAATCTTTTGTTTCTGAATATATTTGTTTATTTGTTTTGAAACCTTGATTTGGGTTTTTATTTTTTGAACCTCAAATCAAGTGTGTTTGGAGTCTTAGTTGAATCTATGCAGTGCTCTTATGATTCAAAAGGAAATAGTGTCCTTACTAAATTTTCATGTTAATACATGATTGTTTATATCAACATGAAGGATTGAAGGTACTAAGAAGGTATTATCATATTTTAACGTTGTTAAGGTCATATGAGTCGTCATTTCAAGTTAATTTGTTTTCTCATTTCAATGTAATTTCATACTGAAGGTATATTTTGCATACATCTAGAAAATAGTAAAGATGAGCATGAGAGAAACCAATTGAGTTGTGGTATTGTACCTGATGACATTCATGTCCACTGCTTAGCAGGATTGATCAAAGCGAGGTTTCGAGAGCTTCCTTTCGGAATGCTAGATGGTCTTTTACCTGAATAAATTCTTCAATGCAACACATAAGAAGAATATTTTGACCTTGTGAAGCCTTTGCAAGAGTGTGTGGGCTCTGAAAGTTGCTGCTACTATAGTGTAAAACCAGTTTTATCAATTACTGATAGCAAAACTATGAATGTGTGCTTGAGTTCAGACAAAGAAAAGGTTAATGTTGATGCAATGATTTCGTTACTAGGGTGGACAAATACATATGACGTGGATATTGTTGATAAATTCACATATTTGGTTTCGCCAGTGTTGTTGGTTAAATCTAGCTAAGAACATGTTTTTGTTTTAGTAGAATTTGAAGTACCATGTTTCAGATTTTATTTGTACTAGCAGTTATGCATGTGTATAGGATTACTAGATGGAGTAGGAAATGTTTGCTTATTATTTTGTATTGTGGACAAACTATATTCAATTTAGGACTGAATTTGAGCTAGTTTTATTATGTGTGTTTTTGTACTTAACAACTCTAGCCATGACAAATGAGGATGGTTATTGGGTAAGGAGTGGCTACATTTTCATATTTAGTTAGGTGAAAAGTCTAAGCATAGGGTTGATTGATTTATGTTTATCTTGGTTATGATCATAGTTTGATAGTTATGTTAGTGCAATAATAATTGACTAATTATGTAACAATGTTTAGTCTTTAGAGATTGTATGATATGAAAACTCAGAAGAGGATGGTCGTTAGGTTGGAAGATAAAGTTCTTCCTTTGTTAAATTAGATTGAGTTTAATGTGTTTTGGGAGGAATGCGGTGTTATATATTTTTTTTACATATTATTAACATTCCCTTATTAACAAATGCATTATTGTCATGTCACGTAGGATGAAGTTAACGTTTTTTCACAAAATTTGACGGAAATGACTAATTCGACTAACATAACAGCTTTTAAGGAACTAAAATGTAACATTTATTAGATAAGGGACTAAAGTGAAACCTGAAATTAAGTTAAAGGACTTCGTCACTAACTAAGCCAATAATTAATAAGGGTAAAATAATATATAAAATTCAATGTGGTCCATTTAAAGAATCCAAATGAGTTACTTGGATGTTGATGCTCTAAAGTCCTATATAAGGGAATGTAGACGTCAAATCAATATACACATAAACATTTCCTAAACTTTATACATGTTACATCTAATGTTGAAATGATTGCAGGTATCATCACCCTTTTATTCAACCGAAACAACCATGCGTGAAATATCTTTAGGATCGGGACTACCAGTATTTGACCATATCTTTTTCAATAAAAAGTTTTCTTATTTGAAGGAACATTGACGTTGTTTGTGGGAATGAAAGATAATGTTCGAGCCACTTTCTCAAACATTAGTAAAATGGGAATTTTGGGAAGAATAATAACATGTAACTTTTACCTGTGTATATTTGTGACGAGCAAAATCATGAGGAGGAGTCCGCATTGGGAGGAATGACTCACTACTTCATCATCTTACTTAGAAATTCAAATCCAACCTTCTCTGGCAGTAAAGGCATTTACACCCCTTCTTTTGGACGGTGAGCTTCACACACTAGTGGTCGCTAACATGGAAAAGGAAAAGAAAAGGGGTCACAAAAATGTTTTTATTATAGTGTTTGATAAGATTGTGAGTCTTGTTGCTACGTATCTCCAAGTGCGATGGAGAACTCAAAGCTACGTACTTCTTAGAAAGACAAAATATATTTTTGGTATTTTTTGTTAATAGTGTTTGACGAGACATTAAACTCACTCCTACGTATCTCCAGGTGCAATGAAGAACTCAAAACTACATAGTTCTTGGTAGCGAACGAGTGTTGGTTAATGTGTTTTAATGAACGAATATTTAGGTCACACTTTATGGGTTAAACATTGGTTTGTCTACTCTCGATAGAGGCTTAAACACTAGTTTGTATCCGTGTTAGTACGGACTAAACAATGTCATTTTGAAAAAGAGTTTGATTGATTAAAGTATTATGGTGAACACATATTTAAATCGCATTCTAACGATTAAACATTGGCTTGCATGCTCGTGGTGGAGACTTAAGCGCTAGTTTGTATACGCATTAGAAAGGATTAGACAAATGTTCTCTTATGAAAGGTTTTCGATCACACGGGGGCAAGAGAATAAGTTTCACGTGTTGTATGTTTTTTAGGTGAATGACGAATATTCGGTAAGAACGAGACGTGAGCCTTGGGATCAATTATTCGGGATATTACCAGAATGCTAGACTCCAACAATACGTTTTTTATTCAATCTATTTATGAAATTGTTTGATGGATAATGAACATTCAAAATATTGTTCAAAGGTTCCACCGGAATGCTACACTCAAATGTCCCCTCTTTTCCTCCAATTTATTATGTGTTTTAGAAACGAAAGAGTGAATGAAGAGTTAACCCAAGACGTGTGCCCCGAGAGCATTCATTCAACAATTTAAGGAATGTGAGACCCCAAGAATCTTCTTCTTTCGTGTTTGATTAAGAAAATGGTTTAGCGTTAAGTTTTAATCAAGGAAAGATTTGGATTGCATTGAATCAATTTAATCGAGTTTATGTCACTTTGCGTTGGACCAAAGTTTTTTGTCTTATGAATGAGATTGAAAAAGTTTAGTTTGAAAAAAAGATTGTGAAATTGTGATAGTTGAAATAAGCCGATCAATTTTTAATTATCAAAATCAATTGATTAAAATTTGATTTAATCACCTAATTAAGCTAATCAAAATTAATTATCATAATTGTTTGATTAAAAATTAACGTAATCAAATAATCAAGTTAATTAAAATTGGTTAACAAAATTATCTAATTAATCAAAAGTTTAATTAATTAATTAATTAAAAAGTAATAAGCGGCAAGTGTAATATGATCAAACCGAAATATGCTCAAAGCCGATTTGTACATAGCGACAACGGAATTGAAGTCTAACATCACTGTCGAGATACTCTTCGACATTTTGACACCTAAGTGATTCGACATTTTCTTATTTCTGTTGAACAATCTGTTTCAACACAAATAATTACAATTCAATAGTTATTTGAAATAATTTCAAAATTAAGTGATTTATTGAAAGAGAGAGAGAGAGAGGGATAAGAAAGAGTGACACTTTTTCACGTTGTTAACTGGGTGGGTCCCACTATATCAGCTTCGTTTTTGGAAAACTAGGTGCTCTTATTTGGAAACAGTGGTTTTATTTACCAAAAATGTGATTTTTTTTAAGACAACGTATATTAAAAGAAAAAGAGATATGAAATTGAATTGTTTTTCCTCAAAGATATGATAGGATAAATAATTATATTTTTATCTCAAAAATTTTTTGACCGGATACTTTATCTAAATTAGCATATTTATTTATTTAATTAAGATAAGAAATTGTTTAGGGTAAATCAAGATATTTATACGCACAAATGTAAAAATTATTTTATTAAAATTTTTTAATTTATCATAAGATTGACATTTTTCTAATACATATTTTTTTATACGCATTGACTAGAACAAATAGTTAAAAGATCTAAATATATACAACCACTTAGATTTGGTTAATATTTTTTATTCAATTATCTTTTCTAGTTAAATTTGTATTCTCATATATGGACGGCAATGGAAATTTCATAACATGGGATAAGATATTTATTTGTCTATTAACTAATATTTTCTTATTTGGTATGAGTTCCAAGCTCAATCCATTGTGAGAAAGTCTAATATGTTGGTGTGACTTCATCAATGTGTGACAGTCTAACTGGTACTAACTTAGATTTAGATGATATGGAATTATTTTATATTATATTGATTTATAATTTAAAAAATAAAAGAAGTTTAATCGTATAATCTTTTTTCTTCCTTAAATCTTAGTTGTCACCTCTCTCACTTTGTCCTCTCTTCCTCTTTCTCTCTTCTCATTCGTTTTCCACTAAATTCTGCAATAACAGCAAAAACAACAAGTTTCAATGTTATTGGTATTCTTTATTGTGACAAAAACGATAAATATCATCACGCGATTTTGAAAGATCGTGGTAAAGTGATTATATTTAAGATGCTTCTAATGTGGATTTGTTTTCTACACACTGATTTCGAAGATTTCAGGAGCGTTTTCGTTGGGTTTCTTCGGTTAGCTTCAACTGATGTTAGGTTTAATTTCTTTAACAATGCTTTTAATTACTTTAAAATTGTTGTTTGTATTATAAATGTGATTTTATTGAATCTACAAGTTGCGGCTTTTGGAAGGATCCGTGTAGAAAATGAAATGACCATGAAAACAAACAGGTTTTCTTATTTTTTTTATTTTTTGCTTTTATTTATGGATAGAGTTATGACTCAAAGTTTTAATCTTTTGTCTATGAGTATCTTTGTTTGTTTGTTTTGAAACCTTGATTTGGGTTTTTTATGTTTTGAAACCCAAATTAAGTGTGTTTGAAGTCTCGGTTGAATTTATGCAATGTTCTTATGATTCAAAAGGAAATAGTGTTATTCTCATGTTAATACGTGACCGTTTGTATCCACATGGAGGGTTGAAGGTACCAAGAGGGTATGATCATATTTTAACATTGTTAAGGTCCTGTTAGTCGTCATTTCAAGCTAATCTGTTTTTTCATTTCAATGTAATTTCATAATGAAGGTATATTTTGCATAAATATAGAAAATAGTAAAGGGGAGCATGTGAGAAACCAATTGAATAATGGTACTGTACCTGATGACATTCATGTTCACTGCTTGACGGGCCTGATCAAAGCGAGGTTCCGAGAGCTTCCTTCCGAAATGCTAAATGGTCTTTTCCCTGAACAAGTTCTTCAATGCAACACAGAAGAAAAATCTTTTGACCTTGTAAAGCCTTTGTAAGAGTGTGTGGGCTCTGGAAGTTGTTGTAACTATAGTGCAAAATAAGTTTTATCAATTATTGATAGCAAAACTATGAATTTGTGCTTGAGTTCGAACAAAGAAAAGATAAATGTTTATGCAATGATTCCGTTACTAGGATGGACAAACACATATGACGTGGATATGGTTGATAAATTCACATATTCTATTTCGCTAGTGTCGTTTGTTGCATCTAGCTAAGAACTTGTTTTTGTTTTAGTAGAACTTGAAGTACCCTATTTCAAAAAAAAATTGTACTAGCAGTTATGCATGTGTATGGGATTACTACATGGAGTATAAAATGTTTGCTTATTATTGTGTATTGTGGACAAATTATGTTCAATTTAGGAATGTATTTGAGCTAGTTTTATTATGTGTGTTTCTGTAAAATCCTATACAAGGGACCGTACTCATCAAATCAATATACAAACAAAAATTTCCTAAACTTTATACATGCTATATTTGATCGTCCTTAACTTGAGCGTTCAAATGATTGCGGGTATCTGTCGCATCTCGAAAAATACGATTCCTCACGATGGTCGCGGAAAAATTTATGTTCGAACAGAGTCGCCACCGAACTTTATTTACTCCAATGAAGGAATAGGAAAATATCGATAAAACCTTTGAAAAATAGAATAATGGTCGTCGCAACCATATTCGGGTTCGGGAGTCGATTACGCAAGGGGAAGGTATTAGCACCCCTCACGTCCGTTGTACTCAACGGGAACCTTTTAGTCTAATTTGCTATTTGAATGTTAGTTAACTGTTATTTGCTTTCTTCGAGTGAATAAAGATTGAAATAGAGATGGATGGAAACCTCAGATGGGAAAAGGGAGGTTTTTTTATTAGTATGCTCGCGAAGATATAGCAATCTCCTGCCTACGTATCCTTATGGTGTAATAAGGAAATCAAAGCAATCGTAGTTCGGGAAACTACGGTTTTGGTGTGTTTTGTTTTGATGAACGACTGTGTAGGTCGGCGTTCTAACGGCTAAACGCTGGCTTGTCTACTCTCGGTGGAGGCTCTAGCACTGGTTTGTTGTGCGCATTAGAAAGGATTGACAGTGTTCTTTTGAAAAGAGGGTTTTGGTCACGCGGGGGTGACAAGTTGATTTGATGTGTTTGGGTTTTGATTGGTTTCGATCGCTCGGGGGCGAGAAGTTAGGTTTGATTTGTTTTTGAAATGTTTTTTTTTGGAGAAACGACAAAAGATTGAGCAACGTGGTGTTCACCAATTGTCCAATTCTTTCGAGGAATAATAAGGCGTCCGCCTTCTAGTCCCTTTTCGTTCGAATTATTTTTGAAAGTTTGTTTGTGGATGCTGAATACGCACGGTAGTGAGGCGTACGCCTCCTACTTGCTTACTCAAAGAATAATGAGGCATACGCCCCTTATTCCTTTATCCAAGTTTATTTAGCATGTTTTAGTCGGAAGTCGATAATTTGTGCAATATGGCGTTCGCCAATTATTCAAATAATCGAAAGATGGCGAGGCGTACGCCTCTCATCTTTTATCATCCGAAGTTTAAATTGTAAAAAAATATGTTTGGATATCGTATTCGATTTGCGAAAATAATTTGAATTTTGGTAGGCTTGGATTTATTCGATTGTAGTTTTGACTTGATGACGAAGATTCGAGCAATATGGCGTACGCCAATTATTCGAATAATCGAGAGATAATGAAGCGGATACTCACTATTCTCCTTTTCATCTGAAATATGGAATTAAAAGGATTTGGAATTTGTATTAATTTAGAAAATGTGATTTGAAATTGTATGATTATGGTTTTGATTTGAATGACAAAGATCCGAGCAATATGGCGTACGCCAATTATTCGAATAATCGAGAGATAATGAAGCGGATGCTCACTATTCTCCTTTTCATTCAAAGATTAATAGAGCTTTTGAGGAGTGTATTGATTGAAAGGGTTTGATTTGAATGACGAAAATCCGAGCAATATGGCGTACGCCAATTATTCGAATAGTCGAGAGATAGTGAAGCGGAAGCTTACTATTCTCCTTTTCATCCCAATGTTTATGTTTGAAAGAGAAAATCCTTTTGAGGTTGAATGGTTTGAAAAATGATTTGAAGTTATGTGATTTAAGATTTAATTTATTTAGTGTATTATTTCATCTACTCGATTAATCAATAACCAAGTGGTTTCATTGTAAGGAAGCCCAAGAGTAAGCTATGTGAGGTTGATGGCGATGCAAAGAGCAATCGACTTACAAGGGTGTTTTGAAATGGGCTCGATATTTGGATCGAGAATTGTATGATGTGCTTTTTGAAATTGGTTTGTGTTGGATGATGAATTGAAATAAAATTGAAATTGAAAATGATTTATGAAAAGATGATTTGTGAAGTAATTTAGTTTGAAATAATGTGAAGTTTGTGATTGAAAGAAGTTAATCAAAGTTCTTTTTAATCAAAATTTATTTATTAAAATTTATTTAAATTGATTAATTAAATTAATTAAAATTAATTATCAAAATTATTTAATTAAATCAAATAATTAAGTTAATTACAATTAATTAATAGAAATTAAACTAATTAAATATTTTAATCAATTAATTAAATCAAAAGAGAAAGAAAATGGATATTAACATTGATTTAATCGGTATGTGGCGGTTAATATGTGCTCGGAACCGGTTTGAGCGTAATAACAATGATTGATATTATTCGCAAATTCGAAACTCGGTGAAAACATTCCTTTGATATATTAAAATTTGGCGGCATGTCGACATAGAATCGCCGAATCCGGAAATAAAATCCAATTGAGAATCAAACAGATTATTTACAACATTGTTCTCAGTATGTCATCAATTTCCTCAAGAATGGATACAGGTAGGCCATAAGCAATTAACACTAACATATTTATTTGTGGTGACCACTTCAACCGAAAGATAAACACATATGTCAAAATAAGTCATTACGTTGCATTGCTAACCCTTACTAAATAAAAACATAACCTCGGAACAGTATTACTAAATAAAAACATAACCTCGGAACAGTATGTCGTATGATTTAGCTACAATATGCATCATGATCCAAAACCAAGTAAAGCTCAAACAGGGAACTATCAATAATTGTGGATATCTATTCTGAAAATGCAGAACATACAAAATCTTATTAATAACAATGAAACACAGCTCTTTAGTTATAAGTTAAACTTAACAATAGCATGGAAGCACACGACCCACAGCATCATCAAATTCAAACGATGCCATACCAAAACAATCATCAACATACTGTAATTGCAACGGGAGAAAGACCATCTCGATGTCATTGGATTGTGCAAAATATATAACAAGGGTGATGTTCATGATTTGTTTGTAATACCTGTGCAGGAAATCAAAGGTACAGCAACAACATGTAGTAACCGACTCGGCGTTCCCGTCTTGAAACTCAACCTCGATTTGAACTTAACAGCAACTCGACTTGTTCGCTAGTGTTCAGAGTTTCGGCGAGTTTATGATGCACCCCTTGAAACGACGTCGTCGGCAGCCGTGACTATCTTGCTACTCAATGGATGATGGGTTCAACATCCTAACAAACAGAAACACCTGCATCAACAGCATCTACAAGTAGAATCAGATAAGTTTTAGAAACGTTAAATCAACGTTTGCAGAGCAAACGTCAGTTAGTGATTTCGAGCGAGAGTTAGCCGGGGTTAATGGTTTTTTGAGAAGGCAGCGGTGCAGTTATTTAAGTTTCGTGATGGCTTTGCACGGCGATTTGGGGGTTTTGATGAAGGTGTTTAGCGGAGATGGGATTGTTGAGAGCGGCCGAGCGATGGTTAGGTTAGGGTTTGGAGAGAGATTTGGGGTCTTGATGGTCGGTTGAAGGTGGAGGCGAAGGTGGGTTTGTGAGAATCGCGGTGAGGTAAATCGCGTGAGGATGAAGGTGAATTGGTGAGCGATAGGCGATTTGAAGGTAGTGGAGACGGACGAAGGTTGATGGTGAGATGATGGCGGCGACGGTAGTGGGTTAGGTTTTAGCGGTGAAGGCGTGCGGCTGTGAGGTTGAAGGTGGGTGGCGAAATCAAAGGGTTTCGTAGTGTGTGCGAGATAATCAGAGAAGATTTTCTGTGTGTGTGTCGGTCAAGGTGGATTTGGGGTTTGGTTGTTGAATGGGTGGCGGAGAGAAAGGTGAAGGGCGGCGGAGGTTTTTCTCTTTCTCTCTTTTGATTTGCAGAGAGAGAGAAACGAGAGATTTCTTTTTTTGAATTGTTGAGAGAGTAGTGAGATAGTGTGAGTGGTGAGTGATAGTGGTAGGTGTCAGCAGAAGGAAGAGAGGCGTTAGGGAGTGGAGAGTTTGTGAGGTGTGAGGTGGCGAGAGAGGAGTGGATTGTGAGGTAGGTAGTTGAATGAGGATAAGGAGAGAATTCGTCAGTGTGAGGAGAGATATGAGAGTGATGAGGGACACGTGGAGGGAAGAGAGAGGGTCTCTTTGAGAAAATCTGTTAAGAGATTTCATTTTCTTTTTTTTCTTGTCGTTTATGGAAGAGAGAAGAGAGGGTCATAGAATCCAATGTAAGAAAAAGTATATCCCATAATTATTATTCATAACAAATCATAAAAAATTTAACTAATATTTAATTTACACTAATTAATATTTAATGTACACTAACTAATATTTAATTTTAAACACATTCTAATTTATTTTAATTAAATATCTAAAAAAAATTGACCCATTAAAAAAATAGAAATCGAGTACAAATTTATCCGAAAAAATGAACCGGTCACGCTAAAATTGTCAGGACAAAATATACTTAAAAAATACAGTCATTCTTCAAATCTTTAACGATTCAACCGATTTTTCTGTATTCTCAAATAAATTCATTCTAACTGACATTTCAGGTATTATTCACGATGCAAATGTGTGTCATGTTATGCATATGATGCTAAATGAAAAATAAAATAAATTCTATGACAATTTAAATATGCCCGGACAAAATTGGGGTATGACAGCTGCCCCTATTTAATTAACTTGAATTAGAAGGTAAGAATGACGACAGTCTTCATACATTCGTGGTAGAAGGTAATTAAATACAAAAAAAAAAAAGACCCGAATTTTGTCCTTTGAAATGCAATGGAGAAATGCATAAAGAAAATGTAGTGAGAAATACAGTAAGAAAAGTTATTAGAAGGTACAATGAAACAGTCAAGACTCTCTGGGAATCGTCAGAACAGTATCTTGGATGTCATAATCGAGATATTCCAATAATGGAATGATACCTCAATTGTATCTAAGACTTTCTGATAATTAGCAGAACAGTGTCTCGATTTGAACGCACGAGATTCTCTGAGGATCAACGAAGCAGTACCTTATATGATATAATTGAGATATTCCGACCGGGGAATGATACCTCAACCGTATCTAAGATTCTCCGAGGATACCTAGAGCAGTATCTCTAAAAAGGAATGAGACTCTTCATATTGATGAAGCAGCATCTCAAACAGCAGAAATGAGATTCTCTGTATTGAGTCGAAGCAGCATCTTATCTGATAGAATTAAGATATTCCGAACAAGGGAATGATACCTTAATTGAATCTAAGACTCTTCGAGGATACTAGAGCAGTATCTCTAAAAAACTGAATAAGACTCTTCATATTGATGAAGCAGCATCTCAAACAGACAACTGAGATTCTCCATATAAATGAAGCAGTATCTCAGATGTTTATCTGTTGGGGGAAATATTTTAGACAAGACTCCTTTTGGAGGAGATTTACTATAAATGCTCTGCAGTGGAAAAGCTCATAAGAGACTTTTTAGGGTAACCTCTGCTTGGGGAGCAATGATAGCAAAAATGTTGGGGAATATCATTATTAATCACAAAGTTGAAGAATGATTGGCTGGGAAATAATTCCACGAGCACATGCAAGGTAATAACTCTATTGAATTAAATGAGGAAAGTCCGGGATACATATGGACGACCCTGGATCTTGATATTTTATGTTTGTATGATGTTTCACTTTGGGTAGCAATGCCATGCATGGGATGATGCATTAGATGCATGAAGGGATGCAATTGCTGGGGATATTTAGGATGTGTATGTATGAATGCGAGTAATTTTGTTCATTTTTTATGAAATTTCCATTTTGACAGGAGTGCTTATGCATGGGTATGCTGATGATTGATAGGACTATGTTTTTTTTTTAATCTTCCTGTTTGGCAGGAAAATTATGCATGAAATGATGCATGTGGGAATGCAATTGGGTAATTGGATGTTTTTGTAGGGTTTTATTCTTGATTGCCAATGAGGTTGGATTTTAAATGGGAACTGCCAGATGAGAACTGGTGAAGAAGATTGAACTGTCAGATGAGAACAGAACTTGAAGGATATGTCACCGGACGAGAACTGGTGAAAACAAATGACATATCAGACGAGACTGACTTTGTTTTTGTTTGTCATACGGGAAATGACTTTTAAAGTGGGCTACCAGACGAGAACTAGTTACGAAAAATAGACTACCAGACGAGAACTGGTATCGAAATAGGTGACCTACCAGACGAGAACTGGTATTAAGAGATAATTTACCAGATGAGAACTGGTATTTGGCAAGTGATTTGTCGTAGAAGAACTGATTTTTGATATAGTTCGCCAGACGAGAACTGGACTTTGGAATAAGTTGCCAGACAAGAACTGGACTTTGAAATAAATTGCCAGACAGGAACTGGATTTTGAAATAAATTGCCAGACGAGAACTGGACTTTTTGAAATAAATTTCCAGACGGGAACTGGACTTTGAAATGAATTGCCAGACGGGAACTGGGCTTTGAAATAAATTGCCAGACGAGAATTGGACTTTTGGAAAAGGTTTGCCATACGGGAACTGGACTTTGAAATAAATTGCCAGACGGGAACTGGACTTTGAAATGAATTGCCAGACGAGAACTGGACTTTTGAAAAAGGTTTGCCAGACGGGAACTGGGCTTTGGAATAAATTGCCAGACGAGAACTGGACTTTGAAATAAATTGTCAGACGGGAACTGGACTTTTGAAAAAGGTTTGCCAGACGGGAACTGGGCTTTCAAATAAATTGCCAGACGGGAACTGGGCTTTTGAAAAAGGTTGCCAGATGGGAACTGGACTTTGAAATAAATTGCCAGGCGAGAACTGGACTTTGAATTGCCAAGCGATGTTGGACTTTGGTGTCAGATTTTGTGTTTCAAGGATTTTTGATGCCAGGTTCAATGCTATGGGGTTAGACCCGATGAATGCTATGATATGCATGGCTTTATGCTAGAGCAAAGCGACATGACTAATGCATGAGGATGATTTATGTAATGATTTGAAGGCTTTCAAAATGCCCCTGCATGGGTATTGGAAGAGAAGGTTCTTTGCAACAAGGCTTCTTATCTATCGAAAGGTTATTTGATAGGATGATAGCATGATTCCCCGACACTCATCCTGAACCCTGCAGTTGATGACGTGCGAAAAAGGTTTTGCTTGAATCGCTTGAAAACATGGAGAGGACTCGCTCATGTATAGCTCATCTTGCCCCAATGTGATGGGTCTATTCAAAATGTTTACCTCGAAAGGATCTTGAAAGTAATTGTACCATAATTTGGAAATGGCTTGCCCCATAATTTTAAATCATGAAAGAATTTATCCTTGCTTAACTGACTCTCAGAGTGGTTGACTTTTCTATGCTCTCGAGGTAGCTTGCCCCGGTATGAGCGTTGAAGCGACTTAACTCACCCTAACCGAACATTGAAGGGGTCTGCCTCTGGCCAACAAAACCTCTAGGTGATTTGCCCCTAGTTAATAGAGTCCTGAGATAATCTGCTTTGGATCAACTGATTCTTGAAATGATTTGCACATTTATTAACAGATGTTGGAGACTGTTTAAGACTGACTAATTCTTGGAGTAATCTTCCTCCGATCAACTGATGTTTTTGGGTGGCATGCCCCTGATTCATGGATTATGAGGTAGTCTTGATTCGGGTCAGAACCAACGAATGTTCAAGTTCCTTTGATTGTTCCTTATTGTTGGTATTTCCCTAACGTCAAGTACTGACTTGCAGTTAAAATTGTTTGTTCAAAAATGGTAATTTTAATGCGATACTCATGCAAGTTTTGAAAGATCATTTATTTGAATGATGTGACTGTGTGTGGCGAATGGACCATGAGTCCAAGCGCAATGTTGGTTTAACAATATGAAAGATACAACAAGAAGATTATACCAAAGTAGATGGTTAGCAAAACTTTAGGAGTCAGTTTACGCAGCATTTATGTAGTATGCTTTCAGAATAAACCTTGCTTCAATTAGGTCTTTTATGGGTTGTAACGTGGTCTGGTTCACGGTTATCGAAACAAAGGATATGAGGCTCAAAATTATTTTCGTACCCGCCCTTCTTCTTGATAAACTCCAATCCTACGCTCAATTAATTCAACATACACATTCATCTTTTAAGAGAGTTTTAAAGGTGTAAGGATAAAGATGGTAATTCAAGGTCTCTTGAAATGGCAGCCACCTTATTTCATTTTTTTGGATGTCGGTGACCCTTTGATTTTGGTATGATGGTCACTGAATCTTGTTTTGGTTTTGCTGAGGATTTTCGTGACCTCTTTTGATTTTTTTTTCTTGATCCCTAACTTTTGCCTGAACTGCTTTTGAAGCTTTTAGTCCATCGGGATTGCCCTAATTTTTGCCTAAGTCGCCTCTTGGGTGTTCGACTTAGCGGATTTTTCTTTGATTTTATTTTTTAGACTGTGACTGCCAAGTCATTGGTCATTGAAGAACAACCGTCATAACATTTTGATTTTTCAAGGTTCCTTCGACACTTTAGGATGTGTGCGAAGAATGTCATGTAGTTGATCCACAAACGGGATATTTCATCTTTTAATTTGAATGCATAGTCAGATTAACTGAACACTACCCTTCCCCAGGTTAAACATAAGGGTTTGTTCATCCGAAAGAAACTCCTACTTCTAGGCTCAAAGTGGTTGTCTAGGGATTAACTCCTTATCTCTCCAGTGTTTGGGAATTTGAAACAATGCCTGTACATCATCAGCAGGATCTTATCTGAAAGCATACAGTCAGCAATTATGGGTATTTTATTTTCGTCATCCTCCCTCCAATTTTGCTAAAACAACAGTTTGATAAACGAGGTGAGGTGGAGAACATGGATGTATTTTTTTTATATTTTTTTTTATAAGAGAAGAAAAATGAGCGAATGCGAGATAATTTGTTCAAAACACGCGTCATTACTTCATTAATATTACCATTAAAGACAACAAAATTTTAAAAACAAGTAGCATTTAATCAACAAAGAAATTACAAATGCAAATGAAAACAAATCAGTCCAATGAATTGCCAATGTTAAGGATGTCTTCCTGTTTGAACCATTGGCCTTATGAGATACTCCCTTGAAGTCTTCGAACTTATTCGGACGAGAGGTTGACGTGCACTAACAGATTTCCGTCTGGAAAGGATATGTACTTTTTGTCAATCAACTGTTGAACCTTGGCTTTGAAAGCGTTGCAGTCTTCGGTCGAGTGCCCTATTGACCCGGCATGATATCCACATTGCACATCAGGGTCATATCCAGGTGGGTATGGTTCTGGCAATGGCCTGAGAGACTTGGGATCCACCAACGAGTTTTGAATCAGATATGGCAGAAGTTGACTGTATGACATAGGAATTGGATCGAGAGGAGCATTCCTTCTTTCCAGATTGTTTCGAGGCCTAGATTGGTTCGAAGGCTGATTTTGATATCCTCGACCACGAGATCGTTGATTTGCATAAGGAGGAGACCATGGTTGCTGGTATGGTGCCCTCAGCGTTGCTGGTTGCCTGTCATCTGTTATGACTGCATTGGTTTCATCCTCTTCTTCCTTTTGGGAATTGCTGAGGGATTCTGTCTCGCTAGCTTGGTTGCTCGAGGCGCTTTGGATTCTTCCGCTTTTTAGGGCACTCTCGATACGTTCTCCAATTGTCATTATGTGGGCGAAGTCTGATAACACATTGCCTACCATCCTTTCAAAGTAAGTACTTTGTAAGGTATCCATAAACAAGTCAACCAATTCCTTATCCAAGAGTGGTGGTTGCACTTGGGCTGTCAATTCTCTCCATCGTTGTGCATATCCTTTGAAAGATTCGTCGCTCTTTTGGGATAAGCTTTGTAGCTGCCTTCGGTCTGGAGCCATGTCCAAGTTGTAGTTGTACTGCTTCAAAAAAGCATTGGCTAAGTCTTCCCATGACTGAATATGGCTTATTTTCAATTTCATATACCAGCTCAATGATGCTCCAATCAAACTGTCTTGAAAACAGTGAATCATCAGTTTGTCATCGTGAGTATGTGATGCCATTTTTCGGAAGAACATCACCAAATGGTGCCTTGGACAACTATCCCCTTTGTACTTCTCGAAGTTGGGTAATTTGAATTTTGGGGGGATTATTAGGCCTGGTACTAAGCACATATCAAGCCTAAAATTGTCATTTACATCCATTGCTCGGACTCTCTCCTCAAGGGCATGAAGCCTTTCAACATCAGGATTGGTCAATGGCATCAACTGGGATTGAGTAGGAATGTTCACTTGTGGAGGATTATAGTCATACAGAGGGTCATACATTGGGTTGGTAATTAAAGTAAAGCCTGATGAGGAACCAACATTCTCTGTGACACCATGTTGAAAATTGTTCTTGAATTGGGCTAGCCTAGCCTCCAACATCTGGTCTATCTTGCCTTTCATGTTGTTCATATCCATTTTCAACTCAACTTGATTATGTTCTCAGTGCTCCCTTGTCTTTTAGTAGCTCTCAAAGGTTCAGTACGAGTGTCAGGAAATCAGCCTGCTGGTAATTGGCAAAAGGACGGGATGAGTTTTTTTGTATTGGAAAATGATATGCAATCCATGCTGATGAAATGCGAATGCATGAAATTTTATATTTGTATGCAAAGAAAATGTAATGCAGGTATAATTAGGATCCAGGATATCATGAGTATCATATGGTACACCCTATACGGAGGTTCTATGTTCTCTACCCCACACACAAAAGGATGGCTCATAAGGTTGTTCGTCTTCATGATAAGAACTTAGAGTCATGGACCAAGTTCAGTCTTCCATCGCAATAATGGGCTAGCCACATTGAAATGGAAATTCTGAATCAATCTACTCTGAGTGGGATCCTCGTATTGTTCGAACAGGGTGTACACCCTTCGGTTCAATACTACAAGATCGCCAATCATGAAGACGGACTTCAGTTTAAGATGAGGTTCCCAGAGTCATTGACCATGTTCAACGTTTCCTCGCAATAATGGGCTAGCCATATTATGATGGAAATTCTGAACAGATCTACTCTAGGTGGAGTTCTCGTATTGTCCCAATGAGGTGTACACCCCCCGGTTCAATACTACACAACTCCGGGTTCTAAGTTCTTCTCAAAGCTCGGGTACGGAGCTTATCTCACAACATGTGTCAAACACCATAAATCACCCCACATAATAGCAGAATAAATTACATAGCATAAATAATACATCAAGATATACAGAAGAAAATAAAAAGAGGTATTCTAACATTCATAGCAAATTGACTAAGTTAGGCTTGACTCTCTCTTGCTTGGAGCAGGTTCCCCAGCAGAGTCGCCATCTGTCGCATCTCGAAAAATACGATTCCTCACGATGGTCGCGGAAAAATTTATGTTCGAACAGAGTCGCCACCGAACTTTATTTACTCCAATGAAGGAATAGGAAAATATCGATAAAACCTTTGAAAAATAGAATAATGGTCGTCGCAACCATATTCGAGTTCGGGAGTCGATTACGCAAGGGGAAGGTATTAGCACCCCTCACGTCCGTTGTACTCAACGGGAACCTTTTAGTCTAATTTGCTATTTGAATGTTAGTTAACTGTTATTTGCTTTCTTCGAGTGAATAAAGATTGAAATAGAGATGGATGGAAACCTCAGATGGGAAAAGGGAGGTTTTTTTATTAGTATGCTCGCGAAGATACAGCAATCTCCTGCCTACGTATCCTTATGGTGTAATAAGGAAATCAAAGCAATCGTAGTTCGGGAAACTACGGTTTTGGTGTGTTTTGTTTTGATGAACGACTGTGTAGGTCGGCGTTCTAACGGCTAAACGCTGGCTTGTCTACTCTCGGTGGAGGCTCTAGCACTGGTTTGTTGTGCGCATTAGAAAGGATTGACAGTGTTCTTTTGAAAAGAGGGTTTTGGTCACGCGGGGGTGACAAGTTGATTTGATGTGTTTGGGTTTTGATTGGTTTCGATCGCTCGGGGGCGAGAAGTTAGGTTTGATTTGTTTTTGAAATGTTTTTTTTTGGAGAAACGACGAAAGAATGAGCAACGTGGTGTTCACCAATTGTCCAATTCTTTCGAGGAATAATAAGGCGTCCGCCTTCTAGTCCCTTTTCGTTCGAATTATTTTTGAAAGTTTGTTTGTGGATGCTGAATACGCACGGTAGTGAGGCGTACGCCTCCTACTTGCTTACTCAAAGAATAATGAGGCGTACGCCCCTTATTCCTTTATCCAAGTTTATTTAGCGTGTTTTAGTCGGAAGTCGATAATTTGTGCAATATGGCGTTCGCCAATTATTCAAATAATCGAAAGATGGCGAGGCGTACGCCTCTCATCTTTTATCATCCGAAGTTTAAATTGTAAAAAAATATGTTTGGATATCGTATTCGATTTGCGAAAATAATTTGAATTTTGGTAGGCTTGGATTTATTCGATTGTAGTTTTGACTTGATGACGAAGATTCGAGCAATATGGCGTACGCCAATTATTCGAATAATCGAGAGATAATGAAGCGGATACTCACTATTCTCCTTTTCATCTGAAATATGGAATTAAAAGGATTTGGAATTTGTATTAATTTAGAAAATGTGATTTGAAATTGTATGATTATGGTTTTGATTTGAATGACAAAGATCCGAGCAATATGGCGTACGCCAATTATTCGAATAATCGAGAGATAATGAAGCGGATGCTCACTATTCTCCTTTTCATTCAAAGATTAATAGAGCTTTTGAGGAGTGTATTGATTGAAAGGGTTTGATTTGAATGACGAAAATCCGAGCAATATGGTGTACGCCAATTATTCGAATAGTCGAGAGATAGTGAAGCGGAAGCTTACTATTCTCCTTTTCATCCCAATGTTTATGTTTGAAAGAGAAAATCCTTTTGAGGTTGAATGGTTTGAAAAATGATTTGAAGTTATATGATTTAAGATTTAATTTATTTAGTGTATTATTTCATCTACTCGATTAATCAATAACCAAGTAGGTTTCATTGTAAGGAAGCCCAAGAGTAAGCTATGTGAGGTTGATGGCGATGCAAAGAGCAATCGACTTACAAGGGTGTTTTGAAATGGGCTCGATATTTGGATCGAGAATTGTATGATGTGCTTTTTGAAATTGGTTTGTGTTGGATGATGAATTGAAATAAAATTGAAATTGAAAATGATTTATGAAAAGATGATTTGTGAAGTAATTTAGTTTGAAATAATGTGAAGTTTGTGATTGAAAGAAGTTAATCAAAGTTCTTTTTAATCAAAATTTATTTATTAAAATTTATTTAAATTGATTAATTAAATTAATTAAAATTAATTATCAAAATTATTTAATTAAATCAAATAATTAAGTTAATTACAATTAATTAATAGAAATTAAACTAATTAAATATTTTAATCAATTAATTAAATCAAAAGAGAAAGAAAATGGATATTAACATTGATTTAATCGGTATGTGGCGGTTAATATGTGCTCGGGACCGGTTTGAGCGTAATAACAATGATTGATATTATTCGCAAATTCGAAACTCGGTGAAAACATTCCTTTGATATATTAAAATTTGGCGGCATGTCGACATAGAATCGCCGAATCCGGAAATAAAATCCAATTGAGAATCAAACAGATTATTTACAACATTGTTCTCCGTATGTCATCAATTTCCTCAAGAATGGATACAGGTAGGCCATAAGCAATTAACACTAACATATTTATTTGTGGTGACCACTTCAACCGAAAGATAAACACATATGTCAAAATAAGTCATTACGTTACATTGCTAACCCTTACTAAATAAAAACATAACCTCGGAACAGTATTACTAAATAAAAACATAACCTCGGAACAGTATGTCGTATGATTTAGCTACAATATGCATCATGATCCAAAACCAAGTAAAGCTCAAACAGGGAACTATCAATAATTGTGGATATCTATTCTGAAAATGCAGAACATACAAAATCTTATTAATAACAATGAAACACAGCTCTTTAGTTATAAGTTAAACTTAACAATAGCATGGAAGCACACGACCCACAGCATCATCAAATTCAAACGATGCCATACCAAAACAATCATCAACATACTGTAATTGCAACGGGAGAAAGACCATCTCGATGTCATTGGATTGTGCAAAATATATAACAAGGGTGATGTTCATGATTTGTTTGTAATACCTGTGCAGGAAATCAAAGGTACAACAACAACATGTAGTAACCGACTCGGCGTTCCCGTCTTGAAACTCAACCTCGATTTGAACTTAACAGCAACTCGACTTGTTCGCTAGTGTCCAGAGTTTCGGCGAGTTTATGATGCACCCCTTGAAACGACGTCGTCGGCAGCCGTGACTATCTTGCTAATCAATGGATGATGGGTTCAACATCCTAACAAACAGAAACACCTGCATCAACAGCATCTACAAGTAGAATCAGATAAGTTTTAGAAACGTTAAATCAACGTTTGCAGAGCAAACGTCAGTTAGTGATTTCGAGCGAGAGTTAGCTGGGGTTAATGGTTTTTTGAGAAGGCAGCGGTGCGGTTATTTAAGTTTCGTGATGGCTTTGCACGGCGATTTGGGGGTTTTGATGAAGGTGTTGAGCGGAGATGGGATTGTTGAGAGCGGCCGAGCGATGGTTAGGTTAGGGTTTGGAGAGAGATTTGGGGTCTTGACGGTTGGTTGAAGGTGGAGGCGAAGGTGGGTTTGTGAGAATCGCGGTGAGGTAAATCGCGTGAGGATGAAGGTGAATCGGTGAGCGATAGGCGATTTGAAGGTAGTGGAGACGGACGAAGGTTGATGGTGAGATGATGGCGGCGGCGGTAGTGGGTTAGGTTTTAGCGGTGAAGGCGTGCGGCTGTGAGGTTGAAGGTGGGTGGCGAAATCAAAGGGTTTCGTAGTGTGTGCGAGATAATCAGAGAAGATTTTCTGTGTGTGTGTCGGTCAAGGTGGATTTGGGGTTTGGTTGTTGAATGGGTGGCGGAGAGAAAGGTGAAGGGCGGCGAAGGTTTTTCTCTTTCTCTCTTTTGATTTGCAGAGAGAGAGAAACGAGAGATTTCTTTTTTTGAATTGTTGAGAGAGTAGTGAGATAGTGTGAGTGGTGAGTGATAGTGGTAGGTGTCAGCAGAAGGAAGAGAGACGTTAGGGAGTGGAGAGTTTGTGAGGTGTGAGGTGGCGAGAGAGGAGTGGATTGTGAGGTAGGTAGTTGAATGAGGATAAGGAGAGAATTCGTCAGTGTGAGGAGAGATATGAGAGTGATGAGGGACACGTGGAGGGAAGAGAGAGGGTCTCTTTGAGAAAATCTGTTAAGAGATTTCATTTTCTTTTTTTTCTTGTCGTTTATGGAAGAGAGAAGAGAGGGTCATAGAATCCAATGTAAGAAAAAGTATATCCCATAATTATTATTCATAACAAATCATAAAAAATTTAACTAATATTTAATTTACACTAACTAATATTTAATGTACACTAACTAATATTTAATTTTAAACACATTATAATTTATTTTAATTAAATATCTAAAAAAAATTGACCCATTAAAAAAATAGAAATCGAGTACAAATTTATCCGAAAAAATGAACCGGTCACGCTAAAATTGTCAGGACAAAATATACTTAAAAAATACAGTCATTCTTCAAATCTTTAACGATTCAACCGATTTTTCTGTATTCTCAAATAAATTCATTCTAACTGACATTTCAGGTATTATTCACGATGCAAATGTGTGTCATGTTATGCATATGATGCTAAATGAAAAATGAAATAAATTCTATGACAATTTAAATATGCCCGGACAAAATTGGGGTATGACAGTATCACCACCCTTTTATTCAACCAAAACAACATTGCATGAAATATCTTTAGGCTTGGGACTGCTAGTATCTGACCATATTCTTTTTCAAGAAAAAGCTTTCTTATTGGAAGGAACATTGACGTTGTTAGTGGGAACGAAAGATAATGTTCAAGCCTCTTTCTCAAACATCAGTAAAATGGAAAATTTGTGAAGAATAGCAACATGTAACTCTTACCTCTGAATATCTGTGACGAGCAAAATCGTGAGGAGGAGCCCGCATCGGAACAAATGACTAATTGTTTCATCATCTTACTTAGAAATTCATATCCAACCTTCTCCGACAGTAAAGGCACTTGCACCTCTTCTTTTGGAAGGTGAGCTTCACACACACACCAGTGGTCACTAACATGAATACACCTCAAAAAGGGAACAATATAGCACCTCATAAACTACTCCTTGAGGGACAAGTACGACAAAACAAACACATTACAAAGAGACTTAGTGATGTCGGTCAATAAAGAACTTGTAGTTTGTGAACTCTAAAACAAACAACTTTGAGAATTCAAAATTCCAAATCATTGTTGTTTCCAACCTCTTAAACTTAAGAAATATGTAGTCACACACCATAATGATGACTCGCCCCGATGATTTTGCTCAGACTCGTGGTCACTAAGGGGACTTTTCGTAAATTCGACAAAAAATAGACTTTTAGGCAAATATGATTAGGCAACTTGAAGACGCTTTTGACATCATGAATGGTTTGGAGCAGTTCAAAAACAAAGACATGTGGAAACACATCAGAAGACAAAGACCCACGTAGCAAGATACATGTCGAATTCTGTAGAGACAAACATTGTTGACAATTATCAATGTACCTAGTATATAAGTAGATTTCGATGTTATAATCAAGGTTCACATTTCATTTTATTTTCTTTAGAATTGACACATCTGAGTCACAGAGATAAATAATTTGTGAGAAATGTATGAACTTTTGCCGCATTCTTAATTCAAACATTATTTCCCCAATTGTTTTACTTTTGTATTTTTTTCTCTATTTATTTTATCCATTCAAGTACTTTTGCATTTACTTCTTTACGTTGGAAAATCTTTTAGCACTATTACACTTTTCTCAAACGTTTAGCATAAAGTGTCCTTTAGGATTTTTCTAGTTTGATCATTCAAGTGAACTAAAACTTATGATTGTTTACTAAAAACACCAGTAAATAAATTGGCACGCCTAGTGGGACTCTATTGTGCAAAAATTTATCTTTTAGCAAAGAGTGTATGTGCTTTTATGCTTGTTTTTGTTCACATCTAAATGTTGTCAATTGTTGAGTATTTATGCGTTTGAGGAGTGGTAAATTTGTTAGTATGTCTAGACCATCAAGGAAGTCATCTTCTCAAGGAGTTCCTCCATAGAACAATTATCCAATTGTAGAAGAACAACCACTCGAAATGACGATTCATGGTGCAAGCACTTCAACAACCATTTGAGTAGCTACTTTTATCGTGAGTCAGACGTTAGTTTTGACTACGACACCAGAAATGGTGATACCACCAATACAACAAACTAGTTTTCATGTTAATCTTGTGGTTACACCAACCACCGTAGGAAGTACTAGGCCATTACTTCCAAGATTTGCACTTCCCCTAGTGGTAGAGAGTATCCATATGGCATGCCAACTGAAATAATAGTAGGTCTACAGAAGAATGTGTCGATGTATGCAGATAATGCAATGGTTGTTGCCTCTCATTTTAATCCATGTATGGCATTAAGATCTTGTATAAACAACAGTGGTCGAATGAGTCAATCTCACGGAGGATTGGGATACATCCCTTAGGTTATGCTACCCTTAACTAATAATTCCCTTATGGTTATGAGGAAATAAATGGATGATATTAATGATGACATGGTTAACATGCTCACCCGACAAATAGATACGATTTTCAATCCTTTTATCCAAAATACCAATCATAATTACCAACAATTAGCACATTAAATGGGTCAAATTGGTGAATTTTTGTGTGCTCCTCAAGCACCCATTTGGCCAGTTCTCAATAACCAAGTGCAAACACTAGTTACACCCCGACCAGTCGAACAACATAAACCCATGGTAATTGAAGACATCGTGTTTGTAAACAGGAACAAAGATGCGGATCACGTAGTTAGGAGAGTCCAACAAAATAATTTTGGGGGAAATAATAACATAACCAATATGATTGAACAAATCCTAACTTAAAATAGTCTTAATGTTGGTCTTCATAGGCCAAAGTTTGTTTCTGCATTATCTGAATATGTCTTAGAAACTGAACTCATTAGGGTTTGAAAAATCCCTAAGTTTACTAAATTTGCATGTGACATTAGTGAGTGCATTATTGAGCACATTGCTCGATACCACTTAGAAGCTGGTGATCTGGATAATAACAAGAATCTAAAGATGAAATACTTCCATAATTCATTGATCAAGAATGCTTTCACATGGTTCACCATTCTCCCTACAAATTCCTCACATAGTTGGAATCAATTAGAAAGAGTATTCCATGAATTGTTTCATATGGGGCACTAAAAAATTATCCTGAAAGAGTTGGCTAGTGTGAAACAAAAAATCATCTGAACCAATAGACGATCATCTCAATAGGTTCAGATTAATGAAGTCAGGGTGCTTTACTCAAGTGTCTAAACATGAGTTAGTCGAAATGGTTGTAGGTGGTTTAGACTATTTTGTTAGGAAGTAGCTAGATACCGAATATTTAAGGGATATGGCTCAACTAATATATATGATTAAACAAGTCGAACACCTGAAGGAAGAGAAGTTTAGATTAGAAAAGGCTAGAATAAATTGACACCATATGAAGGAAAAAATTTCTTATATAGAAATAAATTATAGTAACCAAGAACTCGATGTAGTTTTTTAGTGTGTCAAAGAAAATGAGATTAATCTATCAGAAAATGAGATTAATCTATCAGAATTCATATCTATATTTTACGTAAGAAGGAAAATTAAGTTTTGGAATTTTTTCAATAATATTTTGCTTTAAAGAAAAAGTATTCTGATGAATGGTGTGACTAAGTCGATAAGGATTATACACAATTTTGAATTGATTTTGAAAAGATTGAATCTCCTTGATGTGCGTACCTTGACCTTTCTTCCTGGTTTGTTTCTGCATATAGGAAAAAGCATCGGTCAACCATTGCAGCAGAGTTGAGTGATCCACAACAACATCATTATGATATTCCCTCTACCACTCTCCGAATTCTTTAGTACAATGAAAGAATATTTAAATTTGAAAGTGTTCAGTTTAATGACTTTTTGGTCATGAAAATCTAAATACACTATGTAGTTTCTATCCGTCAGTGTGGTATTAGCCAAGAAGAATTCATGTTTCTTGGTTAAACATGATCTTGGTAAGAACTGGCTAAAACTAAATTGTCTTGACACCAAATTTGGCTGGTATCCAACAAGCTCCAATCCATATTTCCCCATCAAAATTCTAGTCGACAGAACAATAGATTTAAAGAAGCTACCTAGATGTCGATAGGCTCATATTGGTTTTCAGGTGAAGAAATTAGAAATCCTCTTCAGAACCAATCTATTCCTTATTTTTGATCGACGAATGGTGCCATAGAAGAAACGAGTGTGGCACAATCCACATACATAAAGAAATATTTTCTAAAGGTTTCCTCAATCGATAAGTTAGCATCTTTTGGAGTTAATGTAGCAAGTATAGTACCTTCGACCTATCTTTCTAAATCAGATGGAACATTGACATTTAGAGAAGGTTCAAAATTGGAATTAAGACAAAGTTGCAAGAACCATAAAAGGGCAGGAAATTAGGAAATTTTCATCAAAACTAGAAATGTTTTTTAGTTCAAGGGAGGAAAGTCCTAAGGATTCATAAAGACTACCCAAGATCAATTTGCTGAGATAAACATTTTCCCCTCATGAAGCTGGGTTTCTAGGGGTATAAACATCTTAGCTACTTGGATAAAACTAGAATAAAAAATGAAGTGAGATAACGAGAGGGAGAGGAAGGAAATATGCTCATAGTCGGGGACTTCCTCAGTTTGTTCATGATGGTCTTTAATGTATGCATTGAAGCTAGGATGGTTGAAGGAGAAACTAGGTTTGATCTTATTCTTAATATTGGGGTCGAAAGTTTCACCTATTGGTCAAAGACCAGTGATGGTAGTTGTAGCGGTAAATTCATGACCGTCAAGCTATGGATAAGTTAGACGTCAATTAAACCAAAGTCGCCACCGCACTTTTATTATTTCCAAGGGAAAAGGGAAAAGTACAAACAAAACCCAAAAGATAAAAAGTTTTCAAATCAAAACTAATAAAATGCCAGAGATTACAGGTAAGGGGGTTGGTTACACAAAGGGAATGTGTTAGCACCCAAAGTGTCCTAGGTACTCCTAGGGAGCCCTTTCTTGTGTGCATATGTGTTTTTGTATAAAATGATGTTTGCAATAAATAGAATGGAGGGATGAGAAAATAATTCACTAATTATATTTTTTGTGTTTGACAAGACCTTCGGACTTGTGCCTACATACCAACATAAAATGAGGGAACAAAACCTCGTAGTTCGTGGTAACAATTTCAAAATGAGTGCATTGTTTTTAAAAAAATTAGGTTTAACAAAGGCACAAAGGCCTAAAAAGGTTTGAATGAGTGTTAGTTCTTTTTGTCTTTTGAAATTTTAAGTCAAGTATAGTTAGGTTCATTTACAAGTTTGATTAAGAAAAGAGTTTAAAAATGAAATGGCATAAGACCAAAGTTTCTAATTTGCAAAATGGTCTAAGTTTAGAAAACAAACACAAGCAAATAAGATTTTTAAAAGGAGGGAGATATTTGAAATTAAAGAAACGAGGGAGGAGATGAAGAGACTAATCCTAATCACAAATTTAAAAGTTAAGAGTTGAAAAGATCTGACCAATGGGCTGCAATCCAGTAGACAAGAATGTCATATAGAAACCCAAATTTCCCTTGGACTTTAGAATCAAGCAATATCAATACTCAAATAGCAAGATGAAGAGTGAGGCATCAAATAAAGATAGCCACATCCAAGCTTAGAAACTTCATAATCTTCTTCATAATTATTTATGCATCAGATAAACTCAAAGATATGCACTAGGCACAGGTTCAAAGTAATAGCTCCAAAAGACCATGTAGCAGATGAACTCAAATGGGATCACAATACTTGCTTCAGATGAAGTTCAAATCACAAGCACTTGGTTCCATGAAAGTTGGTATTGGCCAAGTCCTTTTGCATAGGGAATGTTGCCTAATTCTAAGTCTAAAGTCTCAGAGCAAACCAACAGTCCACACAAAATGTCTTTTAGGGTTTTTGTTGTTATTATGTACATTAAGGTCAAAAGGCCATAAACACAAACAAGTATATACAAACTCAATATAAACACAAGATTTGGCTCAAATGAGCAAAGTGAAAATGATATTAAAGTAAACAAGTTAAATGGTATGAATAATGGCAAATGAATAAAGGCTCAAAATTAAAGTGCATAAAAGTAAATGACTTGAAATTAAAAGTTAGTTGTTAGTTGATTAGAAGTTAGTATTGCTTTTGCTTTTGTTTTGTTTAAGTCATTCTTTGGAGAACACTCAACCCACTTGTCACAAGCATGGATCCTTGAACCAAGACATCTTCCAAAGGAATGAAAAAAAGGCCAAGTTTCCACACAATACCATGAAAGAGGGGAGACTTACAATCTCACTTACTAGAATGCTATGCCTTTTGTGTCAAAAATTTAGTGCTATGTTAAGCAATCGTAATTGGACTCATGTAGAATTCACAACTATTTGAGGTCGGGCAATAGAAATTTTAGTGTTAATGCATATTAGAGACGTGGTATTATGAACCATGCTCCTAAAACATACCACACTTAAAAAGAACATGTAGAAGGGTGGACCTAATCTCATCCACACTCATGTTGATTTTACAATCAACTAGCCTTAGGATGTAGAGATATCATAGGTCTATGACATGAATGAAGAGAGAATAGGATCAACACGAAGAGGGAGGGGAAATGGAATCGACACAAATTGGTCAAAGGAGGACTTTTATCAAATTAAAATCATTCATTCATTTTGGGAGATGAAATGGTACATTTCATCAATCCTCTAAATCCAATGATTTTAACTCAACAAAGTCAAACCAACCTTGGCCAAGGCCCAACAACATAAGTCATACTCAACAAGTCAATATCAAATGCTCAACATAATTTATTTTACAATTAAACAATTAAAATCAATTAAATAATGCATTAAATTAAATTATGGTTTGTCAAATTCCTAAAACCTTATCAAAACACCAAAGAAATGGCCATGAGATTTATCATAGGTCAAACAAGGTCAAAGGACCTTTGGAGAAAAAATTCATAATTTTTGGAAACTTAATTTTTTTTTAAACAATTAAAAATATTCACAAAATCAATTAAATCATGAAAAATATTAATAATGATCCAAAAAATGATTTTAATTCAGAAAATGAAAGAGGAATCTATTTAAATTTTTTTGGTGAAACTATCATATTTTTTGGATCAATATTAAAATTAATATGAATTAATGAAAATAAACCAAATAAAAGGAAAAATCAGAAAATAGAAAAAACATGGACCACTTGATCTCCCTCATTAATTGAGGCGGCAGATCAAGTGGCTGCTAGCGCGCATTCCACCATGGTCTTGAGTCAGCGCACAACACAAATGGTAATCAGTTTTAACACGCGTGATTAAAACATTTCAAATGGATCATGTGGTTCTGATGAGTGACAACACATCACCGTAGCCAAAGCTCCGGTCTCCTTCTCCGGTGAGCGTCACCGGACTGGTTCACTCACAACCATCACCAAAATTAAAAATAAGGACATGAATTTAAAGTAAAAATGCCTATGAGCTCGAATTTGACCTCAATTTATCCTAACTCCAAGTATATTGAGAGATATAAGGAGTTGAAATTTGAGGTGCACGATCTGAGTTGCTTCGATTTGACCTCAAAGCAACTCAATCTTGTTACCTACATTGGTAGGACTTCAGACAACCAAGGATCCAAGAGAATTATGGATAATTGAGTGAGAATCGAAAGATGGAAATTTCTGGAAAATACCTTCAATGCAGGTTTGTGCTTGATTGATCTTGCTCTTGCTTGCTCTTGATCTTGTTCAGGACACTTGAAGGAGTAGAATTGAATGGATGAAAAGCTCAGGACTCTTGGAGTTTCGAATCTCAAAACAGTGAGATTCAAACTCAATTTCCAATGGTAATTATCAAGGTTATCCTTTTAAATGAGAGGGTTTGATGGTGTGGATTCAAAGTTGGCGCGTCGGGTCCTCAATTCTGATGCATAGGGCCTTTATTTATAGCTAAATGGTTTGATATTTGCACACTTGAAATGGAATTCCAAAAATAGTAATGTGCAATGCATGGGTGCATGGGCATGTACATGCCCATGAAATCACTTCTTCTGATCCATAATTGAGTACAAGCAATGCTTAGATCATGTTGGAATGCAAGGCAATGATGTATGGAATGTTTAAGTTCAATCTTGCCAAATGATGATCCAATGTTCAAGCCATGCACAACCCATTCAAATCTTATCCAAAATGGATGAAATTTGACTTTTTAGAAAGGTTAGATCAAGAGGAACAACTTTCATGTTGGACACGTTTTCATTTGAAGCTTGTATCATGATGAATTTTGAGGTCGAAGTTGGGAAAATCAAACATGTCAAAAAAATTCTAAGTGTCAAGCCATATGTTCACTTATTCCACCTTGGCTAACTTTTTGTGTGAGCTTCAAATGAGAAACGTTCCTTCATAAAATTTGTATCTCTCTCAAATTCCTTCAAAATGGTCACAAATTTGACCTTATTTGGATTTAATATGAAGGAGTTATGCATTTTTGAAGTTGAGGAAAATCACTTGTTCAATGGCATTGGTCCAAAATGACCTATAATGTATCCTCATGTCACATGCACATAAAAGTTGAATTAGCTCTTCCTCCAAACATAAAAGTTTAAATGTACATATTGAATTTAATTGTGCAACTTGGAAATATTTCATCTCATAAAAATTGAGCAAGTTATGACCTTGGGAAGTTGATCTCCAAATTAAGGTTTAGACAAAATGATCTATAATCTTTCACCATAAAAAATGACTTTCCAAGCAAAACCAGATCTAGACCTCAACATTAAAGTTGTTTGGAATGTCATTTAGAGTAACTTTTATCTTGGAATAATTTTTATATGACAACAATTGTTGGAGATAGGGTCTAGGGAACCCAGTTTTGATCAGATGAATTCCTCTAGTCAACCACCATCAACCAACTTGCTAACTTGCAATTCTCTTGACTTTTGGGACCCATGGAAGATCATATATGCATAAGATAATTAAATTTGAATTATCCCTTGAATTATTTGATCAATTGTTGAAGAAGCTTGTTGAAGAAGTTACACAAGATACCCAGATGAACTAGGGTTTCCAAGGCAAACCAATTCCAAACTCTTGATGAATTCTTGATCAAAATAACATGTGAAGCTCATAGGGATCCATATATTATGTCTAGATCCATATAAAACCACTTCTTGATTGATCTCCTTGCAATAAGGGTCTTAAACCCTAGATGTGAGCTTGATGAATCAAAGGTGAGCACATGCCCTACCTACAAAAGAGTTAGTGCATACAAAGACATATTTTCGGTATTTTTGTTAGTAAAGGTGATAAAATACAAAGTATGATATAATCAAATGTTGCTTGGTGATCTCTCCCAATGCAAACCCAATGAATGAGGGGTAATGAGTATGCCAAGATGTGATCCCAATGCTAAAGCATATGATGAGAATAGCATGAGGGATCTTAGGGTCAAAATTGGGGTCTTACAGCTTCCCCTATTTAAGGACGTTCTAACTGAGGAGATGAAGGTTAAAATCTTCACATTGACTCAGTAGAATGGGCTTAAATAAAAAGATATAGAAACAAATTTTGGTCCCTAAGAGACCTCATGATGCATATGAAATTAATGTTAAAATAATCTTTATGGGGAAATATTGCCACAAAGGAAAAGAATCCGGAGAGACTGAAAGCCCGCAGGAGCATAATGCATTCCGTAAGGAAAACTCACTAGGGAGATCGAGACTCTGGGGGGATAAAGGGGTTGTGCGTAGGCCAGGCTACGACTTAAAACTTCTGGGGGACTAGAGGGATTCCATGAAAATAAATCAATGGGAAGACTCAGCCGGGGAAAAGGACATCTGCAGGGGAAATGAGTAGATAAGAACAAAGCTGAAATACTCGAGCCAAACAGGAAACAACGATTTCACTAAGGAAATATGCACTCAAAATCAACTAGGGAAGAAAAGATCTTCAACACAGGAGGAGTAGAAATATATTATCCGTTACCGATTACTGGGTAGGGGGATAACAAGATCTGACAGAGAGGACATCAGTTACCAGTTAGGGTAAACATATAAAGGATGACTCGCTGAAGGCAACCAGGAGGCATATTCATTACCGGATACTGGGTAAGAATAAACTGTTGTGAAAAGTCAAAAATATGATTTACAACTACCGGTTACTGGGCAGAAGACCAAAGAGAGAGAATATTCGTCACTAGTTAAAGTGAACATATCAAGGATAGACTCAAAGGAAAGAAAATCCGTCATCGATTAAGATGAACATATCAAGGATACAATTGCCTGGGGAAATCAAGGAGGATACCCGTCATCGGTTAGGATGAACATATCAAGGATATACTGCCTGAAAAAGTAGGAATTACATCTATCGAATGCTGGATAGAATACCAGAAAGAGAATATTCGTCATCGGTTAGGATGAACATATCAAGGATAAACTCCAAGGGGAAGAATAGGAATTATATCTATCAGTTACTGGATAGAAAACCACGAAGAGAATGTATGTCATAAGTTAAGATGAACATATCAAGGATAAACTCTACAAAGGGGAGAAAAGCAGGATTTACAACTACCGGCTACTGGGCAGAAGACCGCAAAGAGAAGGAAACCCGTCATCGGTTAGGATGAACATATCAAGGATTAACTCTCTGGGGAAAGAGAATAAGGATTACAACTACCTTTTTACTGGGTAGAATATCAAACAAAGAGAATATTTGTCACCGGTTAGGGTGAACATATCAAGGATAGACTCAAAGGAAACGTGAAAACGAATCCGCTGAGGAGAAAAGAGGGGTTACTTTTTCCAGGTATTGGACAAAAGTAACAAATTGCAAACTAAGAAGAATATTACCAGTTACTGGGTAATAGACCCTTAGAGGACCAAGGGTATCTATCTAGGTAAGATCTAGAAAGAAACAGTCAATCAAGACTCAACCCAATGAGGATATAACTCAAGGGGAGTGGTTCCATCCAGATAAACAACTGGGGAGAGAACTGAAATAATAATCATCCACGAGGAAATAACTCAGTGGGGAATAGGAGAAAGGTTAAAGTCTTTCTACTTAAGGGGCTGACACTCTACAATTGAAGGAGGACATACACACCAAACATGCATGGGGATAAAGTACCGCCATAGCAAAGAGTTAAAATAACAATAAATCACAAAGTGTAATGATGCAACAATGAAATTTCTGAATGTATATGTATATGTATATGTATATGTATATGTATATGTATATGTATATGTATATGTGATGATTATGCTGACAAAACAATCGCAAAAGATACAATTGTCCCTGATTTGAATCATCGATACAACTCTCGGCCAATCCACACAAGAGGGAAACAACTGTTGGAGAAGAGATCACACATCTCGAAGACTTAATCCTGGTTGGGGAAAGCACAATGATCTGCTGAGGAAGTTGCTACAAAGTCTGCGGGGAATTTTAGGTCAACACCATATCAAATGGGAGACAACCCTGCAGAGGAATAACATAAATAGCTGCTCAGAGTCAGGGAGAAATTCTGACTGGGAACGAATCTGATGGTGATTTATGGAGAAGCCAAAATTCTGCCGAAACCAATCAAACTGCTGAAATAGCGCGCCTGCAACTCAAGGGAGGCCAACAAACTCGACTAGGAATGTCAACTAAACTCGGCTGGAGAAACCAACAAACATCGGATGCTGACATGTTGTCGGGTACGAAAGACAGGGGCCACGCTGACTGCTTGGGGAGAACCAACAGTGCTCCACTCTTAGGGCTTACCGCTTTTCAAACCACTATTAATATTCCTTTTGATGAAATCAATTGCTTTTAAAATAAGTGCTTTTATATATTTAAGAAAACATGATTTTGTTTTAAATTTTATTTTCAAAAATGATCACAATAAAATTTAAATCTATTTGGCTGAATAATAAATAAGAGTAGAAACAATTGGATAAAAGCTCAAATTTATTTAATAGAATGATAGTCTGTAAATGACAAGACTCCATAGATCTTTACAAAAGTCGAAAATGGTAATTTACATGGAAAAGGGCTACATTGAATACAATAATCACTAATCCTTCTACCAACTTTTGATGTCCACTGTGCTCTTGGCGACGACGGGAGATGATGAATCAGAATTGATTGATTTTCTCAAGAATGTCTTCAAAATTGAAGATGAGCAGGATGCAGTTATTTACCATAATCCCTAATTTTTGCATAAATTGCCCCAAGGTAGGGTACTCAATTTATCAGGATAATTCTTTTTCTGTTTTATGTCTCTAACTTTTGCCTGGATAGCTCTTTCGGGTTCAATCCACCGAGACACTCATTTTTGCCTAAGCCTCCCTTTCAGGTTTTCAACTTAGCGAGTTGTTCTTTTCTTTTTAGGAGAAGTATTTCTTGTCTGCATCTGCGTTCATAGGACGTGTGAACTCTTCACCATCCATAGTTGTAAGAATCAAAGCGCCGCCTGAAAAGGCTCTCTTAACAACATATGAGCCTTCATAATTAGGAGTTCACTTGCTCCTAGAATCTGGCTTGAAAGATAAAATCTTCTTGAGCACAAGGTCACCTTCTCTGAATACACGAGGTCTAACCTTCTTACTGAATGCTTTCTTCATTCTCCAGTGGTACAACTGACCATGACACATGGCAGTCAACCTCCTCTCTTCAATCAAATTCAACTGATCAAACCTGGTCTGACACCATTTAGCCTCAGTCAACTTGGCTTCCAACAAGACATGCAATGATGGGATCTCAACCTCTAATAGGAGCACAACTTCCATGCCATAAACAAGTGAGAAAGGGGTTGCCCCTGTTGAAGTGCGGATGGATGTACGATACCCATGCAAACCAAATGGGAGCATCTCATGCCAATCCTTATATGTCACAACCATTTTCTGGATGATCCTCTTAATGTTCTTATTTGCAGCTGATCGCGACTTTATGAGTCGAATTGGGGTACTAACTGCAAGTGCACAGTTCTATCGCGTAGTTTTAAAAGATATCGATCCCACAGGGACTTATGAATCGATATACCGTTTTCTAAGGTTACTTCGTAAAGCTAAGGCGGATGATACTTTGATTGTTTGGGGGAAAAGTTAAAACTAAAATAAGATCTAGATTAAATATCAATAAAGCGGATATCGGTATGTAGTTCGTCGTAATTAGGGAATCAAATCTTCGTTGGTTTCTTGGTTTTTTAAAATAAATATTTTCAGTAAATACTATTGATTAAAAGTCTTTTCTCAAACTCTCGCTCGGTTGAATAGACTATGACTTTATATTAACGCAGCTGTCACTTATTGGTTAAGTCCAAAATCACCTTTTGAAAACAACAGAATCTATAGAAACTCTTTTTAAGAAAACACTAATCGTTTAAACACCCTCGTCTCAAACTCTTGCTCTGTTGACTTAGATTATATAATTAAATTCAAATGCTTAACTCTCGTCCTCACATTCAACCTTTAAAAATACTTTTTGAAAAAGATTAGAATTTAATTAACTCTAAAAATTGCTTTCGCCCTGATCTAGAATTAATGTCCAATTTACACTGTCCAGTTAAAAACTCAAACTCTCGTTCTATTGATTTTAACTTCTTTATGTCTTTTACTTTCGTACAAAACCTTGTTATTAAACCTGTAAATTGAGACCGTAAAAAGAGTGATTTTATTTTTAAATGTAATTAAACCAACTTAGTTTTGATTCCTTCATTCCGCTTACTCTACATACCGATACCTAAATAAATTAGCCAGACATGCTAAACAGATCTAAACAATTATTACGCTTAATTAAAGCCATATCAGGCAAACAATATAGGTAAACAGCAGTGCAGAGCATATATAAATTAAAACAATAAATTAAAGAACCTGTAAAATTAATAGAAATCTTGATTGTTCTCTAACTTCGATGCTTGAACACTCCACCACAGACCGGTTGGATTTGTTCTTCACAATCTTCGATCAGACAGTAAAATAAAGGCGAAGGAATAAAATACTATGATCTAACGTAAGGTTAGATCTAGTTAAAGTTACACAATAGTTTCCGGTGTAGAAACTATTGTGAGAAAATTAATTGAATGCCTAAAAAATTAAACTAACAAAGGAAATAAATTGCTGAAGAAAAATATGGAATGCTGAAAAAAATATAATGCTGTAAAAATAATGGCAACAGAAACAAGGTTGCTGAAAAAGAAAAAAATGCTAAAAGCTAGAAAGCTGAAAACTAAATTGCAGAGCGTAAAAAATGTAAAAGTAGGCCGTCCCCAATTTTTCCCATTTGGGTCCTTTATATAGTGTTCATTTGGTCTTAGTGGTTGAGAAAATCAAGGGAGACTTGGTTTTGGTGGTTGAGAAAATCAAGGGAGACTTGGTTTTGAATTAGGGATCCGTGGAGAAAAGTTTGTTGGAGCAAAATTTGGCACGTTTGGCTGACTGCTTCAAAGCGTACTTCGTGGATGCGTCAAAGCCAAAAATATAGGAGTGGGGTGTGACGTCCGTCACACCATGTGTTACGCTCGTAACACAGAGTAGCAAGGCGTGACGGTCGTCACGGCTTGTGTGACGCTCGTCACACTTCAGCGCCCCTGGCTTGTGATTGTGGGTTGGGCTTTGGCTTGGTGGAATTTGCTTCTTTTCATTTCTTTTTGCACCCCTTTTCTTTCTTTTTCACTTATGCTTCAAATAAATTACCTGAAACAAATAAAGGAAAAAATACCAAGTAATATCGAATAAAATGAAATAAATCGAAACAAATAATAATATAATTTAATTAAATCGAGTCCAAAAATGTGATATAATTTCATGTTATCAGCAGCTTCAACAACCCCATTCATCTTAGGTCTGTAGGGAGAAGAATTATGGTGTGCAATCTTGAAGTCTTTGCAAAGAGCTTCCACCATGTTATTATTCAAGTTCGATCCATTATCAGTAATGATCTTACTTGGCACACCATATCGGCATATGATCTGATTCTCGATAAACCTCACAACAACTTGCTTGGTTACATTTGCGTATGATGCCGCTTCAACCCATTTTATGAAGTAGTCAATAGCCACCAAAATGAAACGATGTCCATTCGGCGCTTTGGGCTCAATCATGTCAATCATATCAATTTCCCACATGAAGAAAGGCCATGGAGAGGAAATGACGTTCAACAATGTCGGAGGAACATGAATCTTAACTTCATAAATTTGACACTTGTGGCATTTCTTCACAAACTTGCAACAGTCAGATTCCATTATCAGCCAATAGTAACCTGCTCGCAACATCTTCTTTGCCATAGCATGTCCATTGGAATGAGTACCAAAGGAACCTTCATGGACTTCAGTCATCAATAGGTCTGCTTCGTGTCTATTCACGCATCTGAGCAGAACCATATCGAAGTTTCTCTTGTACAATATATCATCATTTAGGTAGAAATTATTGGCTAATCTTCTCAAAGTCTTCTTATCTTTCAAGGATGTCCCAGACGGGTAAATTTGACTTTGGAGGAAACACTTGATATCATAATACCACGACTTCTCATCTTTGACCTCTTCAACAGCAAACACATGAGTTGGCCTATCAAGACGTATCACAGTCAAATTGGGAACTTCATTCCAATACTTCACCATAATCATCGAAGCTAAAGTTGCAAGAGCATCTGCCATCCGATTTTCATCTCGAGGGATATGATGAAACTCAACCTTTGTAAATAAATTTGAAATCCTCCTCGCATAATCTCTATAGGGTATCAAACCGGGTTGATTTGTCTCCCACTCACCTTTGATCTTATTCACAACCAAAGCTGAATCTCCATAGACGTCCAAATACTTGATTCTGAGATCAATGGCCTCTTCAAGCCCCATAATGCAAGCTTCATATTCATCCATATTGTTTGTACACTTGAAAGTCAATCTAGCTGTAAATGGAAAATGTGTGCCTTGAGGAGTAATAATCACTGCCCAAATACCATTACCATATTGATTAACAGCTTCATCAAACACCATGCCCCAACAGGAACCAGGTTCTGGCCCTTCTTCAAGTAATGGTTCATCGCAATCTTTCATTTTCAAGTACAAAATCTCTTCGTTAGGAAAATCATACTGCACTGACTGGTAATCTTCAATCGGTTGGTGAGCTAAATGGTCAGCCAAGACACCACCTTTGATTGCTTTTTGAGATTGGTATTCAATATCATACTCTGATAACAACACCTGCCAATGGGAAATCCTCCCAGTTAAAGCAGGCTTCTCAAAAATATACTTGATTGGATCCATTTTAGATATCAACCAGGTGGTATGATTCAACATATACTGGCGCAGACCAAGCCAATGCGCAATAAGTCTTCTCAAGCATAGAATACCGAGTCTCACAATCGGTAAACTTCTTATTGAGGTAGTGAATAGCAAATTCTTTCTTTCCAGTCTCATCTTGCTGACCAAGAACATAACCCGTACTCTCTTTAAGTAGAGTCAAATACATGATTAACGGTCGTCCTTCAACAGGCAGAGACAAAATTGGAGGCTCAAGCAGATACTCTTTGATATTGTTAAAAGCTTTCTGGAAATCTTCGGTCCAATCACAAGACTGATCTTTCCGAGGAAGCTTGAATATAGGCGCACATGTGGCAGTCATGTGTGAAATAAATCTCGAGATATAATTCAAGCGGTCAAGAAAACCTCTGACTTGCTTCTCAGTTTTGGGCGCAGGCATCTCTTGTATTACTTTGACCTTGGTAGGATCAACTTCAATACCCTTCTCACTGACAATAAAGCCCAACAACTTACCAGAACGAACACCAAATGTACACTTATAGGATTCAAACGGAGTTTGTACTTCCTCAAACGCTGGAATAATTTCAACAAATGCTCAACATGTTCCTCTTCATGAATAGATTTAGCAATCATATCATCAACATAGACTTCGATCTCTTTATGCATCATATCATGAAAAAGAGTAGTCATTGCTCTCCGGTAAGTTGCACCAGCATTCTTGAAACCGAAAGGCATCACTCAATAACAGAATGTTCCCCAGGGTGTAATGAATGTGGTCTTCTCCATATCCTCGGGTACCATCTTGATCTGATTATATCCAGAAAATCCGTCCATAAACTAAAAGACTTTGAGTTTAGTTGTATTGTCTACCAACATATCAATGTGTGGCTGAGGAAAATCATCTTTCGGACTGGCTTTATTCAAATCTCTATAATCAACGCACATACGTACTTTTCTATCCTTCTTAGGAACATGCACAATATTGGCCACCCACTACGAATGCTCCCCAGTAACAAGGAAACCAACATTAATCGGCTTTTGCACTTCCTCTTTGATCTTCACTGCCATATTAGGATGAGTTCTCCTCAATTTCTGCTTGACTGGCGGGCATTCTGGCTTCAACGGCAATCTATGCTCCACAATCTTATAATCCAAACCAGGCATGTCTTGATAGGACCAGGAAAACACATTTGAATACTCTCGAAGAAGATCAATCAACCCCTTCTTCACTTCGGGGCACAGTTGAGACCCGGTCTTTGCTTCCTTCACATCATCTTCGGAACCCAAGTTGACTAACTCAATCTGCTCTTCAAATGGATGAATGGCTTTTTCCTCGTGCTCAAGTAGACGAGACAATTCATCATATACTTCTTCATCACTTCCTTACTTAGCTTCAAATACAGGGAATTCAAAATTTGGTGAAGGAGTAGGATCATTGTATTCAATGGGTTTAGAAACCAACCTGCATAATGATTTGATATTTTGATTTTAGAGAAGTGAATTATGACCAAATATTATGCAGATGGACAATTATTATTTATTGATTTATGTTTTTTTGTGATCACCATTTTCTAGAAAAAGCGAAAAGTAAAAATAAAACATCATAGATGTGAATGAATATAATTGAATTTTATTGATGATCAAATTTGAAATGCCTAACAATGTTCACTTCTCCCTTAGGCATAAGAGAAGGATTTTCAAAAACAAATAAAAGCAATTACTTAGATCGATGCACAATAATGGGAACATCAACATTAGTCCAATTGTTGCAAGCTTTTCCATGCGTCACAAAATTGGTGCAGTCTTCATCTTTATCACCCTTGATTACGACAACTAAGTGTTGTTCATTACCATGAATGAACCCTCCGCTATGGAAACTGGGTTGTACATCTTCATCTCTAATCACAGATGAACGTCGTTGGAATCCCAAACCAGCTATGCTCTTGCTGTTGGCAACCTCTACCATCTGGCCCCATCGATCATAACTACCATCTTCGACAATCTTCTGTGCATCTTTGAATGAGGACATATGTGCCCCAACTCTCTTTTCCTCAGCAATAGATAAGGCTTGGAACGGAGTTCCAATCTCATCCTCAGCTTCTACGTTAGAGAAAGATGACAAATGGCTTACCAATAAAGCCTTCTCCCCACCGATAATAACCAGCTTACCATTCTTGACAAACTTCAATTTATGATGCAGCGTTAAAGTAATGGCTCCTGCCTCATGTATCCATGGTCTTCCTAACAAGCAGCTATAGGCTGGGTGGATATCCATTACCTGGAAAGTAATTTGGAAATCACTCGGACCTATCTTCACAGGAAGGTCCACTTCACTAATCACAGTCTTGCGAGAACCATCAAAAGCCTTGACGATCACGCCACTATATCTCATTGGAGCACCTTGATACGACAATCTTGACAAGGTTGATTTGGGAAGTACATTCAATGAAGAGCCAGTGTCGACCAACACATTAGAAAAAGCATCCTCCTTGCAATTCATTGAAATGTGCAACGCTAGATTGTGATTTCTACCTTCCTCAGGAAGTTCCTCATCATAAAAGCTCAAATTGTTGCAGGAAGTGATGTTAGCCACAATAGGATCAAACTGATCCACCGTAACATCATGCTCAACATACGCTTACTCCAATACCTTTTGCAATGCTTCTCTGTGCGCTTTAGAGTTCATAAGCAGAGACAACACTGAAATCTCGGAAGGAGTTTGGAGCAGCTGCTCCACCATATTGAATTCACTTTTCTTAATCAATCGGAGTACCTCATCATCATTACTAGTCTTCAAACTGCTGGATTCACCAGACCGACACTTTAGTGTGCTAGTTGGATCTACTGTGGGCACATCCATCTTCTTACCAACTGAACAATCTTCTACATTCTTAGGGAACACCGACCCAAAAACTCGACCACTACGGGTCACCTTTGTAACATCAACTATGCTCACAACAGAACTAGTCGTAGGTAAAGGAACCTCTTGACCATTCTCTAACATGGTTGCATTGTACTAATATGGAACAGCTTTATCGGATGCATACGGGACTGGACCCGGTAACCGTATTACCAACGATGATACCGATCTATTGCTGACATTGTTACTGCTGCTGCTATCAAATTGAATCACCACTCTCTCTGGTGTCTTGAACATATGAATTATTACATTCACATCGTCATCCACGTGACAGAACTAGAGAATTTGGATCATGCCTTCATCCATCAACCTCTGGATGTCTCTCTTCACAACCACACAACCTTTGGGGTTGACACTGCAGATTGCACAACCATCATGATCATGCTCACAATCGCTTACCAAACAAATATCCTTGTGCATCATTACCAAGGACCTTCTAATAAAGTGGACATAAAATACCTTGAATTCCCCAGGACAACCATCTACCATGTTGACAGAAGGGTTACCATGAGCAGGTAGTGGATTATCTTTGACATTTGGCGCACGGTCTTCAAAGGACACCATCCCACTTTTTACCAGCTTTTGGACTTCATACTTCAGGGGGTAACAGTTCTTAATGTCATGACCGGGAGCTCCTTGGTGAAAGGCACAACAAAGTTTTGGTTTGTACCACCATGGAAGTGGTTCAGGAATTTGTGGAGGATTTCTTGGTTGCAAAAGGTTCTTGAGAACCAGAGATGGATACAGTTCAACATAAGTCATAGGAATTGGGTCAAAAGAGACCTTTTTCCTCTCAAAATTTTGTGGTTGTTGATGATTGTTGGTATTGTTGTTGTTGTAGGTGTTTGTTCTTTGCGGTGGCTGTTGTTGTAGAACTGGTGTTGACTGATTGTTAGAAAATACCGGAATTACAGATGATACTTGATGATGGTGTTGACGGGGTTGTGGATTCCTTTTGGCATGATGCCTCCTCTGCCTCCCAACAGATACTGCATTGGTCTCGTTCTCTTTATTTCTGGCAAACCCACTGCCATACTTCTTGCTAGACGAAACCTCCTCTTTAGACAACCGTCCCTCTCGGACACCTTCTTCTAACCTCATCCCCATGTTTACCATTTCGGTAAAATCACTGGGGGCACTGACAATCATGTGCTCATAGTAAAATGAGCTCAGGGTCTTGAGAAAAATCTTGGTCATCTCCTTTTCTTCCAAAGGAGGGTTGACTTGAGCGGCAAGTTCTCTCCATAGCTAAGCATATTCTTTAAACGTCTCCTTATCCTTTTGAGACAATGATCTTAACTGGTCTCTATTCGGCGCCATATCCATATTATACTTGTACTTCTTCATAAATGCTTCACCCAAATCATTGAACGTGTGGACACTCGCACTATCCGGACCCATGTACCACCTCAGAGCGGCACCAGTTAGACTGTCTTGAAAATAATGAATCAGTAACTGATCATTATAAGTTTGCATCGACATCTTTCTAGCTTACATGACGAGATGAATGAGCGGACAAGTATTCCACTTATATTTTTCAAAGTCAGGGACTTTGAACTTCATCAATATTTTCACATTAGGAACCAAGCAAAGTTCCGCAGCACTCTTACCGAACAAATCTTTTCCCCTCAAGGTCTTCAACTCCTTTCGCAGCTCAAGGAATTGGTCTTTCATTTCGTCCATCTTCTCATAAACATCATGGCCCTCAGACAGCTCGAAATGATAGATGGTGTCCTCAATACGAGGCAGAGTATGAACAATCGGTGGTGGCACAAACATGATCGGGCTAGATGCCGACATGGAAGCGAAAGTAGGCACAAAACCTTCAGGCATGAAATTGGGCGACATTCCCCACGGGAATCTGGAAGGCATGGTAGGCGCAAAGTGAGCAGCAGTAGCAGGAATGGTAGAGGTGGCAACTTCGGAAATGACAGTCCTCTGAGGAGGAGGAGTTGCAGGTGTTAAAGATGATTGGCTCTGAGCAACTAACACTAACTCTATCATGGCAGTCAGACGAGCAATCTCGTCCTTTAAGTCTCTGTTATCTTGCTCTAGATGTTCCATAATTCTTGAGTGATTGGCGCATGTATTGTATCGATGAGTCAGCTTGGCTGAAGCACAGAAGAAATACCAATAAGACATCTAGCGAAAGAGAAACATGTATGCAAATGATGCATGAAAGAGAACCTGATCGTTTTTATTTTCAAGGAACATACTATCTTATTTGCAAATATCTAATAACAACAATGGTAACAATTTGATTGACCATAGAAATCTCTTTTATTCATATAATTTGGAAGGATTATATTGAGTACAATTTCAGAAACCAAAGTACAAAGAATACAAGAGAAAAGGAGACTAGTCATCCTAAGGATCCCTAACAACAACGTCAGAAGATCGGGCCGCAGGCGTGTACTTCTTTCGGATGCGCCGAATCTCGGACTCAAAAGAAGTCTTCATCTGAGTCTTCTCGAGGATAAGCTGATCAACAATCTTCTTCCAAGCAACGGAAGGTTGAGGCATACTAGAGGAAGATGAAACCTCTGGCTCTCTTTGTCTCTTCATTACTCGGTCTTCAAGAAGCTCAATAAGTGCATCCTTGTCCTTAGACTCAAGCTTCAACTCCTCATGCTTTCTACTCAAAGCATGGAAACGCTCTTCCCACATATCCTTTTCTTACTTCATCTTGGTGAGCGCGTCTTCCAATTCCTCTACATCTTGGTTAGTGAGAGTTGATAGCTTAACCATAACCATAGACATAGGTCTCTCACAAGCATAAGGAATCTTCAACTCCAAAGCTCTCTTCTTCACCCAAGAAGTGTAAGCTTCCAAAGCTACACAGTTGTACGGACCAAACTCGGATCTTCCTTTTCTATGCACATTATGCCAAGCATGCACCATCTTCTGCTTCAAATGTTGGGTATCTTTACCCTCTTAATAGAAAAGACCTTCTAACAAAGTGTTATTAGGTTTGTCTCTCAAGGGGAACCCAAGTTGACGACGAGCCAAAGCAGGGTTATAGTTAATTCCTCCTTGTGTACCAATGGGAGGTACATTAGAGAATTCACCATAACAATCAATAATCTCCAAACTACTCAATGAAGAATCATACCAAACTATATCATCATTAGTGAGAGACATAAGTCTCTGAGACCACCTTAGACATTGTTTGTTCTCCATAAAAGTAGGCGTCTGAGGCAAGTGCGAAATAAACCACTTGTACAGAAGAGGAATGCAACAGACAATAGTTCCACCACCTTTAGAATTCCTTAGATGCAAAGAGAAATACATATCACCCAACAGAGTAGGCACAAGATTCCCAATCAAGAAAATTCTAATGGCGTTAACATCAACAAAACCGTCAATGTTAGGGAACAAAGCTAATCCATAGATGAGCAACACAAAGATAACTTCAAAAGCATCCACACTACCGGCTTGATCAAAGGCAATAGTTTCCTTGATGAGGAACTCAGAAGTTAATCCAAACAACCCTCATTTTTTCACCCAATGAGCCTCAATCTCAGACTTCTTCAAGTGAAGAGCTTCAGCTATAATATGAGATCTGGGAATCTCTTCCAATCCACTAAAAGGCACTCTGCTAGAAACAGGTATTCCCAAGAGATGGGCATACTCCTCCAATGTAGGCACTAGCTGATAATCAGGAAAAGTGAAGCAACGGTAGAGGGGGTCATAAAACCGAACCAACACACTTAAGAGTCCTTCAACCACATCAGCAGAAAAAATAGACAGAAGCTTCCCATGATGTTGCTTGAAGTCCAAGGGATCTAATACAAAAGATGATAGCTTCCTTAACTCTTTCAAGTCGAGACATCTAAAACTGTATTTCTTAGTGTTCCTTCGTCCATAATCCATGGCCTGAAAAACATTTGTAAACAAGACCTCGGTTCCTTGAAATTATTTTTGGTGTGATGAATGTTATGATGCGCATGAATGCATGAATGCAACAATCACAAGTAAGGGATCACACACAAGGCAAACAAACAAAGGTCAAGGGATGAATCGAGTCATTTTCAAGATCAATCATCCATTTTGGTGGATTATGGATTTCACCTCCTCAACACCCAAGTTCCATTAATATTGACAAGACTTGATTGGATCAACCAAGAATCAAGGGTTTGTTGTGAGTCACGAGCATGGAGTCTGGGAAAGAATCATCCCAAAGGAATAAACTAAGGATAAAAACATGTAGATCATGTTCTAAAAATTTCCCAGAGTCTTAATTCCATCTATTGAATATTACAGGTTAGGATGACTGACTCATCAACCCATAATATTCTCAAGAGAAACTCGTCTGAGTGTAGTATCACGTAACAACTGTTATCAAGTCTACACCTGAACAGTCTCTGCACTACGTCCTAAATAGGCCAAGAGGGGTTAAATGTTCTACGATCCTCAGCTTCTCGGACCCCAAATCAGAGATAGTAATGCCTAACCATAAATAACTTGTGTGACATTCATAACTCCAAAAGGGTCTTCACTAAGTAGATGGGTATCAAGCCAACTTGTTAAGGACTACTCCACATAAGTCGAACATGACTATACCATCCTCCTATCTTAATTGCACTCAAGTTCGGGTTAGAACTTATCTCACCACTCAGATATCACCAAGCACAACAAGCAGATTATATCATACAAACAAATATACATACATCAAATATACAAACATATAAGCACAAAAAGTGGGCTAAGAATGTCAGAAACATACAGGTATTCAACATGTTCATGCAAGTGAATTACACTTTATTGTTAAACCTTGGTCATTTAGAGGCTGATCTTTAGATTTAATTTGTGAGATTCAACCTACATCATCCAAATGTCACAAATACATTTTGGTTGGTATAGATTATTGTACCAAGTGGATAGAGGTTGTTCCTTTGATTAATGTTGATCAGGAAATAATAATTAATTTTATTCAAAATCACATTATCTCTAGGTTTGGAAATCCTTAAACTTTAACCACTGATCAAGGCACAATTTTTACTAGTCGAAAGATGGTTAAGTTTGCTTCAAACTCAGGAATTAAAATTTTAACTTTTACTTCTTATCATGCTCAAACAAATGGCCAAGTCGAAAAAGATAACAAAATTATAATTGGTCTAATTAAAAAACACGTGGGGTTAAAAGCTAAGAAATTGGTATATAAAACTTTAGACAAAATATTATAGACTTGTCGAAATTCCTCTAAAGAGGCAACTAATTCTACTTCATTTCGACTAACATTTGGTCATGATGGTGTTTTGCCTGTTGAAATTTATTTACAATCAACTAGAACTCAAAGGCAAATTGAAATTCCTTCTGACCATTATTAGAATATGATGTTAGATGAATTAGTTGATTTAGATGAGGAAATATTAGTTGTCCTAAACATTCTCATAAGACAAAAAGAATGAATAACTATGGCTTATAACAAGAAGGTTAAGTCGAAAGCCTTTTACAGTTAGTGATTACGTTTGGAATGTTATTTTGCTTATGGATCGAAAAGATATAACTATAGGTAAATGGTCACCAAAGTGGGAAGACCCCTTTTGAATTAGTAAGGTATTTTCAAATAATGCATATGAAGTTAAAGAGTTAGGTTCTGAATGTTGAACTCTGAGAATAAATGGTAAGTACTTAAAGAAGTACAAACTTATGCCACAGGAGATTAGAATAATAGAAGAATAATGCATGGAAAATGAAATTGCTAAAGTGACATTAAACTTAAAAGTTCCAAAATGGCATATTGTCATTACATTGTTACACAACAAACAAAAAGTCGAAAATTCAGAAAGGAAGTATAACCTTGATCCTCTCAAAACACTTTTTTGCAAGTTCAATCCTCGTGTCATGCATTGAGTCTTCAGTTTAAATTTTTAATTTCTTCTTCCTATAGATAAGCGGTATCTACATACTGAAGACCAATGGTGGCTTCATTGTCGATTTGTTCTTTGAAAGAAGCCAAGCGAGGATTTCCGAGTGCAGCTTTCTATCGTTACAGTTCTTCAAGCTGTTTCGTCAAGTTTGAAATTTGTCCATTATACACCACTAATTTATCTTTATTATTTTTAGATTGTGCCTCCAATTGATCAATTGAACTCTAAGACTGAGCAATTAAATCCCATTGTTTGGACACAATCTCATTCTTTTGCTTAAGCTTGCTTGCAAACTCCTTTTTCATCTTCATGTTATGACTGATTTGGTCGAGAAATGATTCAAACTCTAACACTAAATGAACAATGGGGTTAGGTAAATCCTGATCACTAAGTTGTTTCAACAAATTCCTAATATTAGACTCAACAAAAGGATTTTCTTAGATGGTTTTGAATAGATATTCTTCGTAAACCTTTACCTTCAATTATTTAACTAGTTGAGTGACAGAGTTACCATAGGGCTCACTTCTTAACACAATTTAAGAACTTGGGGATTTCTCAACAAGGACAATACCTTGACTTCTAATAAGTTTCCTTAAATATTATGCATGATTTCTCTCTTTTATAGATTTTAGTTCCTCACAGATGAGAGAAGTGTTAGAGGTTTTTATGGATAATCTCCAATTTGAGGGTGAACAATAACAGTTGTAATCGAAAAAGGAACTTCAATGGCTGCAAGTGAACTTTGTGAAGTTTGAATAACTTATGGTTGTTCTTTTCCGATAGTAGCACTTTGAGATTCTCTTTGATCTTAATTCTCTCGTGTTTGATCAATATCTTGGTCCTCTTGTATTTAATAAACATGATTTTGTCCCTCTTGTATTTTAGCATTGTCGTATGGACCAGTTGATTGTTGTACAAGATTTTGATCTTCGATTGCTTCTTTAAATTGCTCAAGAATTGTCTCCCCGACTGGATTTTCCGTTGTTGGTTGTTATGGAGAATTTGGTAGGGGATGGTTAATGCTAAGACCTTATCATAAACATCTAAAGAAATGCTTATTGAAGGAGGACTAATAGGACCAGGAATTTCCTATAAAAAGGTAGAAGTGGAACCATGTTATAATTTGGTTGGTGTATGTTGAAAACAAGATATGGAGGAAAATTAAAGTACCTTAGACGCCATGTGGTAGGGGCTTGAATCTTCACTCTCTAAACAATCATCAAGAGTAGGTTGGTTTCATCAATTTACTTTACTTCGAGTTAGCTTAGTACCTTCAACTTCTTTTTCTTCTTCTTCTTCTTCTTCTTCTTCTTCTTTTTCTTCTTCATAAGTAAGAATCAGTTTTCTTTTTGATGTCTCTTATGTACTAGCCTTTTGAACTTAGATGTTTTTAAGGTTTTAATTTTGTAGCTCCACCTTGCCACTTGCTTCAATATTTAGGAGGTATGGGTTCATTGGAAACCCCATCGCTTCCCTCATAATTATCACTTTTATCATTATCTTCGCCCTCATCGTCATTTTCTATAACTTCTGGATAAGATATTTTCAATTATTAGTATGATGAATAGTCAAGTTGAAGATATATAAAACATTAATAAAGTTTTAAGTTCAATCTAAACCTGAGTTCTTTCATTGTCGAGAGCGTCATATGGTTTTTCTTTCCTTGTCTTTTTTCGACTTGGAGTAGTAATGTACCTACTTTCGCTTTTTCGATTCTGAGAAATAAGAAAAACATAAATAAAGAGTAAAGAAAATTTTTGGCATAAAGGAAAATAAAGGTTTTGAAAATATACTTGTGTTGTCTCTTTTGACTGACCAATTATTGGGTCAGACTCTTCACTTTCTTCAACTATGTCGAATTTCTTCTTTTTTGGCCCTTTTCAAGGAACGAGAGTTCGAGCTACAAAATTTCAACGCAAGTAAATAATATGAACACATAAGAGGGGTTAGTGAATTTTTTCGAGTCCCTATATCTCACCTTCTAGAATGGTGTATCTTACTCGAACGTGTTTGAGATCGACTCTCAAAGGCCAGGTATAATTATGTATGTGATACTTAGTCGAAATCACTCTTTCGGCACGCCGTTTCAATTCATTGTTTAGGTTTGACAAAGACCCAAATAAAACACCATTTTGGAAGTGGAAACTAGAAAGCTAAGCCAAGTTCACAAGTTGGTAATGGAGGTATTTAAATTAATTCAATAATATTAAGTTCACAAGTTGGAAATTTGTGAAGATGAAATTCCAAAGCAAATTCCTATCTATCTTTTACGTAAGAAGGAACATTAAGTTTTGGAATTTTTTCAATAATATTTTGCTTTAAAGAAAAAGTCTTCTGATGAATGGTGTGACTAAGTCGATAAGGATTATACACAATTTTGAAATGATTTTGAAAAGATTGAATCTCCTTGTTGTGCGTACCTCGACCTTTCTTCCTGGTTTGTTTCTGCATATAGGAAAAAGCATCGGTCAGCCATTGCAGCAAAGTTGAGTGATCCACAACAACATCATTATGATATTCCCTCTACCACTCTCCGAATTCTTTAGTACAAATGAAAGAATATTTAAATTTGAAAGGATTCAGTTTAATGACTTTTTGGTCATGAAAATCTAAATACACTTTGTAGTTTCTATCCGTCAGTGTGGTATTAGCCAAGAAGAATTCATGTTCCTTGGTTAAACATGATCTTGGTAAGAACTGGCTAAAACCAAATTGTCTTGACACCAAATTTGGCTGGTATCCAACAAGCCCCAATCCATATTTCCCCATCAAAATTCTAGTCGACAGAACAATAGATTTAAAGAAAGCTACCTAGATGTCGATAGACTCATATTGGTTTTCAGGTGAAGAAATTAGAAATCCTCTTCAAAACCAATCTATTCCTTATTTTTTATCGACGAATGGTGCCATAGAAGAAACGAGTGTGGCACAATCCACATACATAAAGAAATATTTTCTAAAGGATTCCTCAATCGATAAGTTAACATCTTTTGGAGTTAATGTAGCAAGTATAGTACCTTCAACCTATCTTTCTAAATCAGATGGAACATTGACATTTAGATAAGGTTCAAAATTGGAATTAAGACAAAGTTGCAAGAACCATAAAAGGGCAGGAAATTAGGAAATTTTCATCAAAACTGGAAATGTTTTTTAGTTCAAGGGAGGAAAGTCCTAAGGATTCATAAAGACTACCCAAGATCAATTTGCTGAGATAAACATTTTTCCCCTCATGAATTTGGGTTTCTAGGGGTATAAATGTCTTAGCTACTTGGATAAAACTAGAATTAAAAAATGAAGTGAGATAACCAGAGGGTGAGGAAGGAAATATGCTCATAGTCGGGGACTTCCTCAGTTTGTTCATGGTGGTCTTTAATGTATGCATTGAAGCTAGGATGGTTGAAGGAGAAACTAGGTTTGATCTTATTCTTAATATTGGGGTCGAAAGTTTCACCTATTGGTCAAAGACCGGTGATGGTAGCTGTAGCGGTAAATTCATGACCGTCAAGCTATGGATAAGCTAGACGTCAATTAAACTAGAGTCGCCATCGCACTTTTATTATTTTCACGGGAAAAGGGAAAAGTAAGAACAAAACCCAAAAGATAAGAATTTTTCAAATCAAAACTAATAAAATGCCAGAGATTATAGGTAAGGGGTTGGTTACACAGAGGGAAGGTGTTAGCACCCGAAGTGTCCTAGGTCCTCCTAGGGAGCCCTTTCTTGTGTGCATATGTGTTTTTGTACAAAATGATGTTTGCCATAAATAAAATGGAGGGATGAGTAAAGAATTCATTAATTATATTTTTTGTGTTTGACAAGACCTTCGGACTTGTGCCTACGTACCAACATAAAATGAGGGATCAAAACCTCGTAGTTCATGGTAACAATTTCAAAATGAGTGCATTGTTTTTAACAAAAAAATAGGTTTAACAAAGGCACAAAGGCCTAAAAAGGTTTGAATGAGTGTTAGTTCTTTTTGTCTTTTGAAATTTTAAGTTAAATATAGTTAGGTTCATTTATAAGTTTGATTAAGAAAAGAGTTTAAAAATGTAACGACATAAGGCCAAAATTTCTAATTTGCAAAATGGTCTAAGTTTATAAAACAAACACAAGAAAAGAAGATTTTTAAAAGGAGGGAGAGATTTGAAATTAAAGAAATTGGGGAGGAGATGAAGAGACTAATCCTAAGCACAAATTTAAAAGTTAAGAGTTGAAAAGATCTGACCAATGGGCTGGAATCCAATAGACAAGAATGTCATATAGAAACCCAAATTTCCCTTGGACTTTAGAATCAAGCAATATCAATACACAAATAGCAAGATGAAGAGCGAGGCATCAAATAAAGATAGCCACATCCAAGCTTAGCAACTTCATGATCTTCTTAATAATTTCTCATGCACCAGATGAACTCAAAGATAGGCACTAGGCACAGGTTCAAAGTAACAACTCCAAAAGACCATGTAGCAGATGAACTCAAATGGGATCACAATACTTGCTTCAAATGAAGTTCAAATCACAAGCACTTGGTTCCATGAAAGTTGGTATTGACCAAGTCCTTTTGCATAGGGAATGTTGCCTAATTCTAAGTCCAATGTCTCAGAGCAAACCAACAGTCCACACAAAATGTCTTTTAGGGCTTTTGTTGTTATTATGTACATTAAGGTCAAAAGGCCACAAACACAAACAAGTATATACAAACTCAATATAAACACAAGATATGGCTCAAATGAGCAAAGTGAAAATGACATTAAAGTAAACAAGTTAAATGGTAAGAATAATGACAAATGAATAAAGGATCAAAATTAAATTGCATAAAAGTAAATGGCTTGAAATTAAATGTTAGTTGTTAGTTGATTAGAAGTTAGTATTGCTTTTGCTTTTATTTTGTTTAAGTCATTCTTTGGAGAACACTCAACCCACTTGTCACAAGTGTAGCGGGGTATTCGTTACCATTAGAGATATTGACTAAATCCAAGGTAAATCATACAAGTCGAGTCGCCACCGCACTTCTATTTATCCAAAGGAATGGTTAGAAAGCGAACAAAAACCTAAAAGTTTTATCGAATCAAAAACTAGTAAAAATGTCAGAGATCTGGGTAAGGGGGTTGGTTATGCAATGGGAAGGTATTAGGCACCCAAAGCATCCTAGGTACTCCTAGGGAGCCCTTTTCACATTTGTTGCAAAGGTTGTTGTTTTTGTGAAAATTTATTTGTGCAAACATGATTGAAGGGATGAGAAAAGCGTGTATGTTTATCTAATGTACTACTTACTAAAAGAAGGGTCAAAAGAAAATGACTCGCACGGATGTCGCATCCACTGCATACGTATCTCATCTGAATCTGAGAATTAGAGTCTTCGTAGCTCGGCTACCTAGGGGTTAAAGAGGAGTGTGCTCGCTAAGACATCGCATCTTATGCCTACGTATCTCATCTGGGATGAAAATCAGAGCAAAATGTAGTTCGACGACTACGGGTTAAAGGTTGTGTTTTGGGGTGAACGACGTTACTACGCAATCTACCGGATACTCGACCTTTGGAGACTTACTCGCCTGTAGTAGAAGGAGTAAACATGTTCTTAGGAGAAGAAAAATCAATGAGTTGGGGTGTTTTAGGGATGCTCATGCAAAAAGACAGTCCTAGATGAAGGAACCGCGCTACCTTAATTGACATGTGTAGCGGTGTATTCGTCGCTATATGATTTATCGATTAAACCATAAGCAAAGCATACAATGATTTTCGAGTCGCCACCGCACTTTTATTTATCCAAAGGACTGGCTAAAAAGCGAACAAAAGCCTAAGAAGTTTTACACGTAGAAAACTAATAAAAGATCAGAGAGTCTGGGTAAGGGGTAAATTACGCAATGGGAAGGTGTTAGGCACCCACTACGTCCTAGGTACTCCTAGGGAGCCCTTTTCACACTTGTTGTACTAAATTGTTATTTGTTATGACATAAGCATTGTGCAAACATGATTGGGATGGTGAGAAAAGAATATACAATTTTTATTGGGTTTGAACGGATGAACCCGCTGCCTACGTACCTTCCATCAAAGGTAAGGATCAAAACGCCGTAGTTCGGCTAAAAGATTTCCAAAAGGTTGGTGGATTCAATTTTAAACAATAGCACTGAGGCTTTTCATTATCAATGGGAGAAAACTCGACCAAGACCAACATCCACCATGTGAGGATAGCTTCGACGCACTAGAGGGGTTAACCCTGTTTTCAGTACGGAAGTCTTATAGTCGACTCACTAAAGATAAGGTGAGGTTTACATCAACCACAATGATAATTGAAACCTATGGCTAATGTGTGAAAAGATTAACAATGGACAAAGCCAAAACAAGTGAATGGGTGAAGTTAATTGATTGTGATTATGAAAATGGAGTCAAAGTATGATTAAGATTAATTCAAATGAGTATTATGAAATGAAGTTTGAAAAAAAGTCAAGGACTTGGGTCCAGGTTTTTAGTTTGGAAAACATGAAGATGTTTGCACAATATCTATGTTAAGTTTGAAATCAAAGTATGAAAAGGTTTAGGACATAATGGGGATGAATGGATGAAGATGGATCGTAAAAGTTCTTAGAAGGTTCACCTCTTGAAATCATATAGAAGATGATTCAAGTGTGTCCTTTGGAATAGGCAATGAATAATAATAATGTAAGCAAACAAATGATACCGGATGCCATTCAATGGTCTTACTCCAATCTCACAAACAAAAGCGGATACCGGATACCACTAGATGGATTTACACCAATCTCCTAAAACAAAACTGGATATCAGAGGCCACTCAATGGACTTATACTAATCTCCTAAAACAAAATGAAACTTGGATACCGGATGCCAATCTGTCTGGACTTATACCAATATCCAACATATGATCATAGGAAAGCAAATGCCAACTTGCAGGGACTTACAATTGCATCCTCACATAAACAAACGAAAGCAAAACATGGATGTTAGATGCCAATCTGTCTGGGCTTACTCTCACATACACAGTATGATCCTAGGAAACAAATGCCAACTTGCAGGGACTTACAGTTGTATCCTCACATACAATCAAACAATGCAACATGATCACAGGAGAGCAAATGCCAACTTGCAGGGACTTACAATTGCTTCCTCACAATCAAACAGACAAAACAGAAGATATGAGTGACCAATGAGGTCTTACACTCTATCCTTCCATATCATAGGAGCAAATGGCCAAAAGAGATGGACTTACAATTGTCCTCAATGGGCAAACAACAATGATAGCATCACAAAAGCAAATGAGATGATCATGCATTAATGGCAATTGATGATGATAAATGCATAGCATACAGGCAAACAAGTGCATATGAAGCAATCAATCAATCAATGAATAGCAAACAGCACACTCTATAGCCAAACAATGGGGGGCTCACACAAGAGGGTTTGACTTTGAAAGTCCACTGTAATAAGTGAAGGTCGCTCTTAACCTTGCCATTGAGAGGCTAAGGTGAAGCAGATGAATAGGAGATGAGGGGTGTGCCTCATTGCTTCTATCTCAGATCAGAGAGAGCATCAAATAATAGAAAGTGGGGGAGTTCAGAAAGATGGAACTCTTTCCCCATTATTGACTCGATTAGATCTTGGGTTTTTATCTCAATGCTTCAACCATGTAATGGGAGCAAAGAGAGGACACACTGAATAGTGGGGGATAGATTGCTTATCCCTACCTTCCACCAATTGCCTTACTTGAAGGACTTTTCCTGCTTGGGACAATTTTAAACACACACAGGCATTGCCTCTTAAGGAGGACTTCAGACAGTTTGCCCGGTCAAATAACAGACCGGGTCTCCAGACTACATGAAGAAGAAGTAATTATACCTCAAAGCAAATGCTAAATAGCAAAGCAAGCAAGTTCAAAGAACTTAAGCAACTAAAGTACCTATAAAACAAGGGTTAGCACATGATATATACAATCCAACTCAATCAAATTTGAATGATCTTTGAGGCATTGGTGCTTAACCTGAAACAATAGCTCAATTGTAAGCTCAAAAGACCACTAGGGCTAGCCTAGGGTCAAAGATGAAAGAAAAAAGTCAAACAGCAAAGGAAAGTCAACCCAATTCATGTTCAAACATTTAAGAAGCAATCTCAATTGGATTCATAATCAAATCATGCACCATTGTCATTTCATACACCAAGGAATGCAAAGCATGGCAAGAGAAGCATACAAAAAGGTCAACAGCAAGACTTCATTCAAAAGTCAACCCAAACAATCTCAAAATTTATCAAATAAATCACATTCAATCCTAACATCTAGCATGGCAAGCATGTCAAATTTCATTGCATTTGGATGAGAGGAAGGCAGTCAATTAAAATCATGAAGTCAAACCAAATTCAAGTAAGCATAATGAAAGTCAACAAGCATGGGTCAACTTCAAAAAATCATATCAATTTGAAAACAGCAGAGAAATGAGTGAGATTAACACCAATGCAAAGCTTGAGATGTCTAGTTATCACATATGAAATTTCATGGTCATACAATAAGATTTGAGAATTCCACAAAAGATTTGGCAATGTGTATCACATAAAGTCCACAAATGACTAAGCATGGAAGAAAATTCACAATTAAATGGAAAACAGCATGATTAATTCCAAGAAAATTCATACACAAACTAGACATGTGATAGATGATTCATGCAAAATTTGAGGTCATTTGGATGTAAGGAAGCATGTGAACAAAAATTGTGAAATTGCATGTCATTCATGTAGCACCAAATGTAACACATAACTTCAAAAATTTGTAACTCACAAACCGCATATGAGAAATGTATAAACTCTACATGGAAACAAAGGTCAATGTGTCTAGTTTCACCACAAAAAGTTTCAAGCTCATTGGATTCAACACGAGTATTTCACAATTGAAATGGCAAAGGGTGTCAAATATGCATACTTGTCAAGAAAGTTCATGCCAATTAAAATCCAGTCAACCAAAAAATGATTAAAAATCATAATTAAATACTAGACACATTCATGAACACGATGGAAAAAGTTTCATGATTTTTGGATGAAAATTGAGAGAGAAATGAATTTGTGAACTTGAGTAAATAATTGAAGCAACATGAGCAAATAACATGGAACAATGGTCAAACAATGGTCAACCGATGGCAAACTTGTAATATTGCGCCTCACTAATTGAAGCTATGCGTTTTGGCCCTGCGAAATGAAATGTTTTGATTGGCTCTCAGCCAATGAAACAGTAACCCGGCCAATGGATGAATTTTCTGGGTTTAAGAAGAACCCTAGGGTTTATGCAGTATGGTTTCTCAACATTTTCAAGCAAAATCATGGCAATCAAGCTTCCAACATGACACACAAATAACATGGCATTGATACGGTTCATGCAAAACAACAACAAACCAAATGCATATGAGTTCTGGGAAAACAAAAACTGGAAGCAAGCTGGGGTTTCAACAACAGCAGCATTCATCACTCAATGTTCATCATCATCAAACCAAACAAAACAAGCAACAGCATGGCATTAACACTCAAGTGGCATCCTAACACAAACAAACAGAACATGAATCAATGTGGATTTCTGGGCAGAGTATGAGGGTTTATCACAACAGCAGGGCAATGTTCAACTTCATAATTCATCATCAACATGCGACATCCAAATAGCATGGCAGTGGGAAATGGTTCATGTAACCACAAACAACAAACCAAAACAAACAAATGAGAAATTTTCTGGGCAGCTTAAGGTTTTAGAAACAGCAGCAAGGTTTTAGCAGCATGGCTCTCAAATGCAATCAACATCATGAACAAAACTCGACCAAGCATACAACAGCAAGATATTGATACATTCATCATCTTCATCATAACAGCAATAAACCAAAACATTCATGAGAAATTTCTGGGCATACTCATCATAACAGCAAGCATCAATCATAAACAAACAAACACAACCAGCAGCAATAATCAAACAGGGCCATGACATACTACCCTCATGCAACCTTAATCAACAACACAACAATCATAATCATAGGAAATTCTGGGCATGGCATAGGTTTGAACAGCAGCAGCATAAAACTCAACATCATCATGAGCTCGAAAATTCAATGTGCCCAGAATGACCAAACAAGCACATCAATAGAATCATTATGCAACATACAACATGAATGTGCTATCCATTTTTATTAGAACAACCTAAACAAACCAAATCGATTGAAAACATATTCATACACACAAATAAAAATCCAGATTTCTTGGCCATGACACAACCGTTTCAAGCAATATATAGTTTGTTGGAATCAGCAAGATGTAAACTACCTAAAGCATGGCATCATTTTGAGAAAGGAGTTGGTCGAAGATCTTACCTGATTTGAAGAAATTATGAAAACAGTGTTGTTCTGGTGGTGTTGTGCTGGAACAGATGCTCACAATGGTGTATAGTGATGGATGCTTGATGCCTTTGCTCAGTAGTGCTTGAAAATGTCCAAATCGTGCTGGGCCATTGTTGGAGCTTAGTGAAAACAGAGTGAGAAGGAAGCTGCACAGGTGATGAATAATGCTTGAATGAGCTTCCAAATGTTGTTTAGAGCATGGAGGAACCAAGGGTGCTTGTGGTCTTTGGAGCTTTTAGCAGAAAATCCAAATCGAGCCAAATGCCGAAATGAGAGAATGTGTGTTTTTTTGGTCTGTTATGTGTGTTGTGCTACTGCTCAGGCCAAATGGTTTGTGGCTGCCATGACAGAAAAAAAGAGGAGTGAACTCTGCTTTTGGATGTTGCCTAGTGGTTTTGAACTTTGACAGCTTTTCTTCAAATCTGCCAACAGCCAGGTGAATCAAGATGAGTGAAAAAGTGGTTGGTCATGTGTTGCCAAGGATTTTCTTGCTGCAGTGTTATGTTGGTTGCAAGGCAGGGTTACAAGGCTTGGTTCTGTTCTTTTGTTATTTTGTGTTTGGACAGCACAATGACCTTGGCCAAGAATGAGAAGTGTGTGAGAGTGGGAAGTTGGTTAGCTTGCAGGGTTGTAACTCTTTGGTGTTTTTTTTGACAGAAAAACAGAAATGCATAGCAAGGGTGAGGTTTTAGAGGGTGTTACTGGTTTTTCATGGCAGAAAAATGGGATTAAGATATTGCTATGTTGTTTTGAAATGCACTTGCCAAGGGTTTTTTGCCTGCTGCAGGATGTTGTAACAGTTTTATGTGTGTGTTCATGACAGAAAAATGATGGTGCAAAGTCTGCTGTCATGGTTCAAAGTAATGGCATGGAAGCATGGAGAAAACATGTACTTTTTCCTCAATCCAAGCATACAAGGGATGGCTCTTGTTTTGCTGGTTAGTTTGCTGCAAGATGAGGCTCTAATGACAGAGAATGGCCTCTAAAAACTCTGTTTTGATGAGTACAAGGCATGGCTAAAATGCAAGTATGGATGGCATGGTGTAATTGTACTTTCCTTACAATTCAAGCAACCAAGCAATGGCCACATGTACTGCAGAAAATGAGCTTGCAAACACACTTAAAATGATATTTCTGAGCTGTCCCAATTGGCCAAATGTTAAAAAAAAGTTTATATCAAAAAGTCAACTCTTGGTCAAACTTGCATTTAAATGAGAAATGTCAAAATATGCCATTTTGATTGGTGAAGTTTTGGCACATGAAATTTATATTTTTGGAAAGAGGGGATCAAATGTGACTTGTAGGAAAAAACCCCACCAAAATTGGCCAAACGGTTTGGGAGATATGGCCCTTTGAAGTTCAAGATTTTCTGAAATCGATTCGATCATAACTTGCCAACCACACATGGGAATTGAGAGTTCTTGGACTTTTTGGAAATAGGAGAACAAGATCTTCAACTTTCATGTTGGGCAAAAATTCATTTGAAGCTTGTATCATGATGTAAGTTTGAGGATCAAGACTTTCCATTTATGGCAGGTTTCAGTTACAGGTCCAGTTTCCATTTCTGGAAATTTTCTGTTTGACTTCAAATTCTTCCATGATGAGGTTGGACATGACATATGAGGCTTGTATAGACATGAATGAACTCCTTCAAATCAATTCCATCCATCAAATCACTGATTAAACGGCCAGTTGACCAAGTTTGACTTTCTGTTGACTTTTCTAGGGTTTTGCATGATTGAACCACTTCTGATGAATTCCAAACCCTAATTCCTTGAGACCTTGATTTCCAATGATGTCCCAAGTTGTGTGAACTCTTGATTATTGATCATGGTGCCCAAATTCTGCAAGAATGGCCACCATCCATTGCTTTGACTGACTGTTGACTGTCTTTGACCTAATTGCTGATAATTGCTTCAACTGCAAGCAACAAGGTTAGACTGACAATATTTTTGTACTTTTTGGATGATAAACATATGAAAAGCAATAATATACAAATGCAAAACATGCTTGGTGATCAAGAACCATACACACAAGGCAACCTATCCACTAGGAGGGAAGCAAAGGCATGCAATGATCCTTGAGGCTATGATATGAGATGATATGGGCCATGAGGGATCTTAGGGCCAAAATTGGGGTCTTACAGATGCCCCTATTTAAGGTCATGCTAGCCGGAGAAGTGAAGTTTAGAAATCTTCATCTCGACGCGGTAGAATGGGCTTAAATAACAGTAATGAGACAAATTTTGGTCCCTAAGAGACCTCATGATGCAAATGTATGTATGCAAAAGACACAAATTCTGTGGGGAATATGGTTAACACAGAAGAAAAGACGATCCTATCGGAGTAATATACTCACCAGGAACAGAGACTCTAACAAGACTCTGGTTGGGGATAAACAAAACTGACACAGCGTGAACAAGACACGACTCTGATTAGAAGATAACAGAAAACAGACTGTAGGCCTCACTGGGGAGTGAAGGACTCACACTGGGAAAAGAAATCCAAAGGAAAATAAATCCATTGGAGAGACACAAGCTGACTCCTGGGGAGAAGCAACGGGAAAACTTCACTGAGGAAGCACCAAAGAATGAGGTGTTACCGGTATGAGGGTAACAAAAATCAGGAAGGAACACCAAGGATACCGGGTTGTAGGTATGTAACAGGTGACCGACCAAAGACGTGAATTGGTGTGTGTTCCAAAACACTCATCATCCTGAAGAAAGCTAGAACAGCAGACTTGTTTGTAGGATGGATATTTGATTCTGTAAAGAATGCAAATCTCACTCAGTTGGGGAAACAAACAAAGTGTTCGACAAGAGAGTGCATGAGATATATTATCTATAGCCGTCAAAACGTAGATAATGTACTCGCATGGAAAGTTATCCTGAACTGGGTTGTAGGTTGTTTGTAGGATAAAGTCCGAAATCGTGAATTGGTTTGTGTTCCAAAACACTCATCATCCTGAAGAAAGCTAGAACAGCAGACTTGTTTATAGGATGGACATTCGATTCCACAAGGAATAAGAATCTGACTCTGTGGAGAAAACAATCAAAAGATTGACTCGAGAGTGAACGAGATATAATATCCATTACCGTCAGAACGTGGATAGAATACTCACAAAGGGAGATTATCCTGAACCGGGTCGTAGGTTGTTTGTAGGATAAAATCCGAAATCGTGAATTGGTTTTGTGTTCCAAGACACTCATCACCCTGAAGAAAGCTAGAACAGCAGACTTGTTTATAGGATGGACATTCGATTCCACAACGGGAAAACGAATCTTACTCGACTGGGGAAGATCAACAAAGGATTCCGACCAAAGAGCGCATGAGACATATTATTCATAGCCGTCAAAACGTGAATAATAACCTCGCATGGAAGATTATCCTTAACCGGGTTGTAGGTTGTTTATAGGATAGAAATCCGAAAAGAAAGGCATCTATACCAGAATAGGTATATAATGATGACCAATCAAAAGGAGCAACAGACATTACCGACAAAAAGGGTAAATGAAAGGTGATCTGCTGAGGATTCACTGGTGAAAACCAATGATCCAGGGAACACAATCACTGACACAAGGTGAAAGGACCTACTGGGGATAAAATTGCTAGCATACGGCAATTATCCACAAAAGACTTGCGAGGGATATAAGTGCTGATCTGAGCAACTTATCCAAGCAAAGGAAAAATCAACATCAAGAACTAGATGAAGATAACCACAAGGGAAATTGTCATCGGTTGAGATGAACAACAAAGTTAACTCTGCAAGTGGAGAAAACAGGGTTTATGACTACCGGTTTGTAAGTAGAAAAACCGCAAAGATAGGACTTACGACAGCTGGTTTGTAGGCAGAGGGCCAAAAAGGGTGGAGGTGACCACAAAATTAGGGTTTACATCTACCGAATACGGGATAGAAGACCAACAACTCCACGTGGGGATAGAACGAATCACAAATCCGCACGGGAAACCAAAATAGGGTTTATAACAAACCACAAACTGCTGGAGAGCAGGAAAATAGGATTTACAACTACCGACTGTTAGGTAGAAAACCAAAACTCTGGCTGGAGAATAAAAGGTGTATAACCACAAATTTTGTCAAGAAAGCCAGGAAAAGTAGGACTTATAACCACAGGTATGAGGGTAGTGGCCCAAAATTACTCCGCTGGGGAACAACCCACTGGGAAGCACAAGACATTTGACAAATAGCCAATTCGGGAATAATCCGAAAAGACAGGCTGAATCAAGACACGTCCTAATGAGGATGTAACTCAAATAGGAATATCCATCCCAATATATGTGTTGGGAGGAAACAGAAGAAACCGTCATCCACGAGGATATATCTCAGTGGGGAACTGCAGAAGGAAAGGCAACATTTTCTGCTTATGGGGCTGACTCTATATGGAGAGATTTTGACACCCGACATCTGCTTGGGGAGATCTATAAAGAGATCTGTATTGCCCATTGCAGGAGACACGACAAACAAAAGATATATGGCAAGAAATGCAACATGAATATCTGAATGTTTTTTGAGTATGCATGAATATGCGTGATTTATGTTTGATGAATGCTGACAAAACAGACAATTCTAACACAAACAGGTTCAGGAATCGAAACGTCCGGTATTATACTTCCAGGGGAACAACCAGCTGGAGAACCAATCTGCGGAGATCTTCATGCTGTAAAGCAAAGATCTGCGGGTACTGCTGAAGAAGCAGAGGATCAGAGATATCAGGAAACAAACCAATCAGGGTACAGAAAGTCACAATGGGCAAAGCAGCCACCAAGACGAATCTGTAGGGGAACAAGAGAAGTCCCAAAGTATCTGCAGGGGATCTCAGTGTCAACTGAGAAACAAAAGGATGCATTGCACAAGCACGAACTGTTGTAGAAGCAAATCCACATAACTCCGCTGGGGAACAACCCACTGAGGGAGAGTGATATCATCCAAATAGAATCTAACTGTATAAGCAACTCTACTGGGGAAAACTGTCGGCTACTCTCTTGGGGAACAACCCACTGAGGGAGGACAGATCAAACAAGTAGATTCTGCAACGAACCACTCTACTTGGGAAAGAATATGCATAGCAAACTGATCACAACAAGTAGATTCTGCAATATAAGCCACTCTACTGGGGATCACAAACAGTCAGGAAATCAATCCGTTCTCTGGATGGTAGGGCCATCATCCGACCATACCGGGGATTGAAGGAGTACTCAACAGGCGAAATTGCCATAACAAATACTCTGCAGACTATGCTGAGAAAAAAGATGGTTGAAAACACTGGGATGTCGACCCAATCAACCGCTGAATAGGAAAATAAATCCTACTCTGCTGAAGAGAACAAACTCGGATGGAGAGATAGCAACAATTCCGCAGACGACTTCGCCGGGGAAAAGGTAAAGTACCGGGTATCAAACCGCCGGCTTACCGAGTCTTCAAAAGAAAGCGATCGTGCTGAGGAAACAACTCCGCTGGCAACTGCATTGGGAAGAGTGATAACAACTCTGCTCGCGAATCCGATGGGGATATCAATAACAGCTCTACTCATGACTGCCGAGGAGACAAATAAAGTCTGGGGCATACGACCCACTGGTGAAAGTGACGGGGCACCAAGATGACAAACCATCAACCGCCGAAACTCACAAGGAAACACCCATGCTGGGAAAACTGCTGCTGGAGAACACGAAGTCTTCAACAACACTCTGCTTGCGACTATACTGGGGGAACAACCCCAACAACAACTCTGTTTGAGGAACAACCCCAACAAAGATATGAAGAAAGAAGATACCACCAAACCAGGAATATGAACCAATGTCCTACCTGTTGGAAATCATGCCACCCTCGGGAGAGCACTGAGATATTCTTGAGTATCCTTTCAATCTTGTGAATGTTCACTTTGTTTAAAACAATTTTTTTGAAAAATTTTGATTTGTTTAAAACAATGATATTTTATCAATTTAAAACACGCAAAACATTTGTTGAATTGAAACAAATAAGAGTGCAAATAATTGGATAAAAGCTCAAATTGATTTGATGGAATGGTAGCCTGCAAATGGCAAGACTCCATAGATCTGTACAAATTTGAAATCAGTGATATATATTGGAAGAGGGCTACATTGAACATAATGATCCTTTCTCTACCAATTTGAATCTCGATGTATCCGAAGCTTCGGTTGACGACGAATCGAGAATCTTCTGACGAAATGACGACCGATAAACCAGAAAGTCTTGTCAGGATGCAGTTATTTGCCAAATCCCTAATTTTTGCCTAGATTGCCCCAGGGTGAGGTACTCAATCTAGCGGGATGCAAATATTCTCTTTTTTCAAGTCTCTAATTTTTGCCTGGATTACCCTTGCGGGTTCTCCACCGAGACGCTCATTTTTGCCTAAGCCGCCCTTTCGGGTTTTCAACTTAGCGAGCTATTCTGTTTTTTTTCATTTGCATATACTTTTTTTTTTTTTTTTTTTTTTTTTTTTTTTTTTTTTTTTTTTTAGGCAAAGTATCTCTTGACTGCATCCGAATTCACAGGACGAGTGAAATCCTCCCCATCCATTGTTGTAAGCATCAAAGCACCGCCTGAAAAGGCTCTCTTAACAACATATGGACCCTCGTAGTTTGGAGTCCACTTGCCCCTGGAATCGGGCGCGAAAGACAAAACTTTCTTGAGCACGAGGTCACCTTCTCGGAACACACGAGGCTTGACCTTCTTATCGAATGCTTTCTTCATTCTCTGCTGATATAACTGACCATGACACATGGCAGTTAATCGCTTCTCTTCGATCAAATTCAACTGGTCATAACGACTCTGAATCCATTCAGCATCAGTCAACTTGGCTTCCATCAAGACTCGCATTGATGGGATCTCCACCTCTACTGGGAGAACGACTTCCATGCCATAAACAAGAGAAAAAGGGGTTGCCCCTGTTGAAGTGCGTACAGACGTACGGTATCCATGCAAAGCAAATGGCAGCATCTCATGCCAATCTTTGTACGTGACAGTCATCTTCTGGATGATCCTCTTGATATTCTTGTTAGCAGCTTCAACAGCCCCATTCATCTTAGGTCTGTAAGGAGAGGAGTTATGGTGTGCAATCTTGAATTCAGCGCACAACTCATCCATCATCTTATTGTTCAGATTGGATCCATTATCAGTAATGATCCTCTCTGGCACACCATAACGGCAAATCAGCTGGTTCTTGATAAACTTCACAACCACCTGTCTGGTTACATTCGCGTATGAAGCGGCTTCAACCCATTTGGTGAAGTAATCAATCGCTACGAGAATAAACCGATGCCCGTTGGATGCTTTCGGCTCAATCATGCCGATCATGTCGATTCCCCACATAGAGAAAGGCCATGGTGATGAAATCACATTCAGGAGTGTCGGAGGAATATGAATCTTATCCGCATAAATCTGACACTTGTGACATTTCTTCACATACTTGCAACAGTCAGACTCCATTGTCAGCCAATAATAGCCCGCTCTCAACATTTTCTTAGCCATGGCATGTCCATTGGAATGAGTACCAAATGAACCCTCATGGACCTCAGTCATCAATAGGTTTGCTTCGTGTCTATCCACGCATCTGAGCAAAACCATATCGAAATTCCTCTTATACAGCACTTCACCACTGAGGTAGAAACTGCCTGACAACCTTCTCAAAGTTTTCCTATCTTTCACAGATGCCCCAGGCGGGTAGACCTGGTTCTGGAGGAAATTTTTGATATCAAAATACCAAGGCTTGTCATCTTTCACTTCTTCGATTGCAAATATGTGAGCTGGTCTGTCCAAGCGCATCACAGTAATATTGGGGACATCATTCCACCGTCTGACCACTATCATGGAAGCAAGCGTTGCAAGAGCATCCGCCATCCGATTGTCCTCTCGAGGAATGTGATAAAATTCAACTTCTGTAAAGAATGTTGAAATTCTCCTTGCGTAATCTCTGTACGGAATGAGACTTGGCTGGTTCGTCTCCCATTCACCCTTGATCTGATTGATAACTAGGGCCGAATCACCATAGACATCAAGATACTTGATTCTCAAATCAATGCATTCTTCAAGTCCCATTATACAGGCTTCATACTCCGCCATGTTGTTCGTGCATTTGAAAGTTAGCCTTGCTGTAAACGGAATGTGTGAACCTTGAGGAGTGATAATCACTGCCCCAATTCCATTTCCATATTGATTAACAGCGCCATCAAACACCATCGTCCATCTGGAACCAGGTTCTGGACCTTCATCAAGTGTAGGCTCATCGCAATCTTTCATCTTCAAATACAGAATTTCCTCGTCAGGGAAGTCATACTGAACAGACTGATGATCTTCAATCGGCTGGTGCGCTAGATGGTCAGCCAAGATACTACCTTTGATAGCTTTTTGAGCTCGATACTCAATATCATACTCAGACAACAACATCTGCCAACGGGCAATCCTCCCAGTTAAAGCAGGCTTCTCGAAGATATACTTAATCGGATCCATTCTGGATATCAACCAAGTTGTATGATTTATCATGTACTGGCGCAAACGCTTAGCAGCCCAAGCTAAAGCACAGCACGTCTTCTCAAGTGTAGAGTATCGAGACTCACAATCAGTAAACTTCTTACTGAGGTAGTATATAGCAAACTCCTTCTTCCCTGATTCGTCCTGTTGACCGAGTACACAACCCATCGAGTCTTCAAGAACTGTTAAATACATGATCAGAGGTCTTCCTTCCACAGGCGGAGACAAAATCGGAGGTTCAGACAGATAATCTTTGATACTGTCGAAAGCTTTCTGGAAATCCTCGGTCCAATCATGCGACTGATCTTTCCGGAGGAGCTTGAATATCGGCGCACATGTGGGATATAAATCTGGAAATGTAGTTCAAGCGGCCAAGAAAACCTCGGACTTGCTTCTCAGTTTTGGGTGCAGGCATCTCTTGTATTGCTTTGACCTTTGCAGGATCAACCTCAATACCTCTTTCGCTTACCATAAAACCCAACAATTTGCCAGAACGGACTCCAAATGTACATTTGTTCGGATTCAGGCGAAGTTTGAACTTTCTCAAACGCTGAAAAAGCTTCAACAAATGCTCAACATGCTCAACTTCCGTTCGGGACTTAGCGATCATATCATCAACATAGACTTCGATCTCCTTGTGCATCATGTCATGAAACAAGGTAGTCATAGCTCGTTGATACGTGGCTCCGGCGTTCTTCAAACCGAAGGGCATCACTCGATAACAGAATGTTCCCCAAGGTGTGATGAATGTTGTCTTCTCCATATCCTCTGGTGCCATCTTAATTTGATTATAACCGGAAAATCCGTCCATAAAGGAAAAGACTTTGAATTTAGCTGTATTGTCTACCAACATGTCAATGTGTGGTAGAGGAAAATCATCTTTTGGGCTAGCTTTATTCAAATCTCTATAGTCAACGCACATACGGACTTTTCCATCCTTCTTAGGAACAGGCACAATATTGGCCACCCATTGAGGATATGTCGAAGTCACCAGAAACCCCGCATCAATTTGCTTCTGAACTTCCTCTTTGATCTTCACTGCCATATCTGGATGAGTTCTTCTGAGCTTCTGCTTCACAGGCACGCACTCAGGCTTCAAAGGCAGGAAATGTTGCACAATATCTGTATCTAAACCCGGCATGTCTTCATAGGACCAAGCGAAGATATCTGAATATTCTCGTAGCAAACTGATCAAATCTTCCTTGACAGACCCTTCGAGAAGTGCCCCGATCTTCACCAGACGAACACAATCCTCAGACCCCAAGTTGACTGTTTCCAAGTCTTCGAGATGTGGCTGAATGATCTTCTCTTCGTGCTCAAGGAGACGGGTAATCTCATCAGGAATCCCCTCAACGTCATCTTCTTCTGCCTCAAATACAGGGAATTCAAAATTGGGAGATGGCGTTGGATCATTATGTTCAATGGGTTTTAGGATCAACCTGCATAATGATTTGGTTAAGGAAAAAACTTCAGCATTTAAACAAACAAACCATTATGCAGATGAAGAATGTTTGCTTTTTTTTTTTTTGTTTTTATGGTTTTTTGTGATCACTGATTTCATGCAGAAAAGCGAAAAGTGAAAACAAAGGAAAAACAAATGTTAATGCATTAATTGAATGAAAACATCATTGTTTTAAATGCTGCCAACAATGTCATCACTTCTCCTTTTGGCATGGGAGAAGGGTTTTAAACAAAATGAACAATTACTCTGATCTATGGATGACTGTAGGAACATCTACAGCGACCCAATTGTGGCAAACACCACCAGGAATAACAAAATTGTTCATGTCCTCTGCTTCCTCTTTAATGATGGCAGCAGCTTCCTCTTCTTCATGTTGATTGGCGTGAATGAACCCTCCACTCTTGAACAGACCTTGCTCATTGCATGCCCCAGAACCATAGCCAATGCCAGCCCGGGATTTGTTGTCTTCAAGTTCAATCACCTTCCCCAAACCAGCAACTGCACCACATTCAATGGCCAGCTTAGCATCACGGTAGGAAGTGAATGAAGGAGACTTCTTCTCGATTGGTTCATCAATAGATAAAGCTTGGAACTGAGTTCCAACTTCATCCTCTGCGTCAATGTACGAGAAAGAAGACAGATGGCTAACCAGGAGAGCCTTTTCTCCCCCTACTACAACCAATTTCTTGTTCTTCACAAATTTCAGCTTCTGGTGTAGGGTGGATGTCACGGCGCCAGCCTCGTGAATCCATGGTCTGCCTAAGAGACAGCTGTAAGATGGGTGGATATCCATTACTTGGAAAGTGACTTGGAAATCACTTGGTCCTATCTTGATAGGGAGATCAACTTCCCTAATCACGGTCTTGCGCGACCCATCAAACGCCTTCACAACAACCCCACTCTGCCTCATAGGAGGACCTTGATATGACAGACGAGAGAGTGTGGAGTTCGGCAATACATTAAGAGAAGATCCAGTGTCCACCAACACATTGGACATTGCATCAGATTTGCAATTCATAGAGATGTGCAAAGCCATGTTGTGGTCTCTTCCCTCCTCGGGGAGATCAGCGTCACAAAAGCTCAAAGTGTTGCAAGCGGTAATGTTTGCAACAATGCTATCAAATTGTTCCAGGGTGACGTCGTGATCAACATATGCCAGGTCCAAGACCTTCTGCAGAGATTCCCTATGGGGTTCTGAATTCAGCAGTAGAGAAAGAATAGAAATCTTGGAGGGCGTGTGTAGAAGCTGGTCTACAATATTGTACTCACTCTTTCTGATGAGCTTCAGCATCTCATCAGACTCTTCATCAACAATGCCACTCGGGCCATCTGAAGAAACAGGAGTCTTTTGTACAGAGGAGGAAGGCTGGGCAACAGCAAGTGCCGGATTCTGAACATTCACAGCATTCCCTACAGGGCGCACAACAGTGTCAGAAGTGGTAGCCTTTGCTGGCGCAGAGAATACTCGACCACTGCGGGTCAACCCACTAACATCAGCAATAGTGGTTACAGATGTAGACGGTAGAGGTACCTCAACCCCATCCTGGACAGCAACAGGATTGTATCTGAAGGGTACAGCTTTGTCAGATGAATAGGGCACAGGGCCAGCTGGTTTAATGACCAAGGAAGGGGAAACCTTTGGCTTGTTGCTATTATAGCAAATAACAACTGGTTCGGGCAGCTTGAACACTGGTGATATGACATTCACTTCAGGCTCAACTTCATCAACATTGCGATTCTGGAGAATCTCAATGGTACCTTCATTCAACAACTTCTGAAGTTCTTCGCGGACCTGGTCGCAACCCGAATGGTTAAATGAGCAAACGCGGCATTTGTCGTGGTTATGCTCCAAGTAGCTGTACTGACACAGCATCCGATGTAATTCAACCAACGACTGCCTGATGTGGTTGACATACTTGACCTTGTACTTCCCAAGGCATTCTTGAATCATGTTGACAGATTTCCCATGCGCAGGTAATGGGTTCTTGGTGACGTTCGGGCTTGAGTCTTCAAAACTCAGGATTCCACTTCTCATAAGGTCTTGCACCTTAGTCTTCAGCTGGAAGCAATTCTCAATATCATGGCCCGGAGCACCAGAATGATAGACACAGTGTAGGTCAGGCTTATACCACCACTGAGGGTTGACCGGTATAGCCGGAGGATCTCTCGGAGAAACCAACTTCCGCTCTATTAGAGAGGGATATAACTCCGCATACGACATAGGAATCGGATCAAAACTGATCTTCTTCCTTTCGTAACCCATGTTTGCCTGATTACTCGTACTCCCACGAGGCTGATAAGCCTGTTGCTGTGGACGAGATTGTTGTTGTTGGTACTGCGGTTGTTGATATTGTTGCTGATGCTGATACTGTTGATGTTGAGGAGTATTGTCCTTGAAAACAGGTGCTACGTGAGCCACCTGGTGCTGATGACTGACATGTCGTGCAGGATTCCTCTGAACAGAGGGTCTTCTGTGTTTGGGCTGAGATTGAACGGCATGTGCTTCACCTTCTTTCCTCTTAAACGCCCCATATCGTTTAGAGGAAGAGCTATCATCCTTAGCCAACCGTCCTTCACGGACACCTTCTTCGAGACGCATCCCCATGTTCACCATCTCGGTGAAATCAGAGGGAGCGCTTGCTACCATCCGCTCATAATAAAATGAGCCAAGAGTCTTCAGAAAGATCTTGGTCATTTCCTTCTCTTCCAGCGGTGGAGTGATTTGAGCTGCCAGCTCTCGCCATCTCTGGGCGTACTCCTTGAACGATTCCTTGTCCTTCTGGGACATGGACCTGAGTTGATCTCGGTCAGGCGCCATATCGACGTTGTACTTATATTGCTTGACGAAAGCTTCGCCAAGGTCATTGAAAGATCTGATGTTGGCGCTGTCCAAGCTCATGTACCATCTGAGCGCGGCACCAGATAGACTGTCTTGGAAATAATGAATCAGGAGTTGATCATTATCAGTCTGTGTTGACATCTTCCTGGCGTACATGACCAGGTGAGCAAGCGGACAGGTGTTCCCTTTGTATTTTTCAAAGTCCGGGACCTTGAATTTGATCGGTATCTTGACACCGGGAACTAGGCAGAGTTCGGCTGCAGACTTGCCGAATAGGTCTTTGCCTCGAAGAGTCCTCAATTCCTTTCTCAGCTCAAGGAATTGATCGTTCATGGCATCCATCTTTTCATGAACGTCTGCGCCCTCAGATGGCTCGGAGTGATAGATGATGTCGTCTACCCTTGGCATGGTATGCACGACAGGAGGAGCGGCGATAGGGACCGAGCTAGACGCCGGCATTTGAGCGAAGGTTGGCGCAGGAATATCTGGCATAAAACCTGGGGGCATGCCCCAAGGAAACCCGGGCGGCATGGCATTGGGCGCGTGGGTGCTGACTGGCACTGTAGAAGTAGCTACCTCTGAAATGACTGTCCTCTGAGCAGGAGTTGCAGGCGTCGGAGCAGGTTGATTCTGAGCGGCAAGGAGTTGCTCCATCAAAGCGCCAAGTCTGGCGACCTCTTCCTTCAATTCTCTGTTCTCTTGTTCCAACTGCTCCATGATTCTTGCAGAGTTGACTCGTGTATAATACCGGTGAATCAGCTTGTCTTCAAAATAAATGAAGAACAGAGGTTAGGACAAGAAGACCAGAAACAAAGGGTACCTGTTTATGCAAGAATGATGCATGAAATGCTTGTGCAAATGCTTTGTTTTCAAGGAACCCTTAGGGTATTTTTGCAATATTTTGATTAATTTAAGCATTTTTGATTCCTCATGGAAAATATTTCATTCAATACATCAAGACAAAAAGTACAGCATTTTAAATTACAAAGAGAAAAGGTAAATGACATCCTATGGATCCCTAAAAGCTCGGGATGCTGGAAGACGAGAAGTGCACAACTTCTTGATCTCTCTCTCATAGGCCGCTTCCATGTCAGCTTTCTCCTTTGCAAGTCGATCATACCTCCTCTTCCAGAATTTGGAAGACTGAGGAAGCAGAGAAGTCCAAGCGTCGTTCGGATCATCGATCACTCGGTGCTCGAGGAATTCAATCATAGCGTCCTTCTCCTTGAGCTGCTGCAGCAATTCCTCCCTCTCACGGATCCAAGCACGCGAAAGGTCTTCTTCTCTCAACTCCTCTACACGTTGGGTAGGGAGGGTTGAAGGCCCAGCCACATCCAACGGTGTAGGTCTTGGATAATCATACGGCATTAAGTAAGTGGCAGCTCTTTGTGTGACCCAAGAGGTGTATGGCTCCAAAGCAATGCAGTTCTTTGGACCCAACTCGTTCCTACTCTTCTTGTGAACACTGCGCCATGCACGGACAAATCTGGCTTTCAGGCCTTGGGGATCTTTACCCTCCTGAAAGAACACACCTTCTAACAAAATGCTATTAGGTTTATCCTTTAGGGGGAACCCAAGCTGGCGACGTGCAAGTATAGGATTGTAGCTGATCCCACCACATGTACCAAGAAGGGGCACATTAGGGAATTCACCACAATAGTCGATGATCTGGACGGTATCGTACACGCGATCATACCAAGTGATATCATCATTGGTGAGAGACATGAGTCTCTGAGACCACCGTAGACATCCCTTGTTCTCCTTGAAAGCAACTGTCTGCGGCAAGTGCGAAATAAACCACTTGTACAGCAGGGGTAAACAGCAGACAATGACTCCTCCATTCTTCATATTCCTCAGGTGCAAGGAGACATATGTATCACCCAACAAAGTCGGAACTGGATTAAGAACCGAGAAGATCCTAATGGCGTTCATGTCCACGAACTTGTCGAAATTGGGAAATAGCACCAATCCATAGATGAGTAACGCGAATAGAGCCTCAAAGGCATCCTCACTCATGGCCTTCCCATAAAAGGTAGCTTGGGCAATGAGGAACTCGGAAGGAAAACCCTGAATTCCGCCTTTGGTAGTCAGATTAGCTCTAATCAGTTCTTCATCTATATGCAACAAGCTGGCAATCTCTCGAGCAGATGGAATATCCTCTAAGCCACTGAACGGCACTTGATCCAGAATTGGAATCCCAATGAGATGAGAATACTCCTCCAAGGTTGGCAATAGCTGGAAGTCCGGAAATAAGAAGCAGTGATGCAACGGATCATAGAACTGAGCCAGAGTACTCATCAACCCTTCGTCAACCTGAGTGGTGAGCAGTGGTAGAAGCTTCCCATAGCGAGCTTTGAAACCCAAGGGATCTAGTACATACGATGTCAGATTCCTTAACTCTTTTACATCGGGCTGTCTAAAGCTGTACTTCTTTGTATGCCTCTTTGGTCTTTCCATGTCTGAAAATTTTGCAAATAAACCCTTTTTTAAGTTCCTCGAAAATCTTTTTTTTTGTGATGACATGAATGCGGATGAATGCGTGAATGCATGAATGCAACAAACACACTCAAGGATCAAGCAAAGCACACCAAACAAAGGTCGTGGGAAAGCTCTATGTATCCCTAATATCAATCATCCATTTTGGTGGATTTAGGTTTTCACCTTATCGACACCCAAGTTCCATTGATATTAACGGTACATGAACCGGCTCGAACATCCTTAATATCAACCAGCCGCTTTGGTGGATTTTAGGTTTTACACCTGATCCGGGATCCATTGATATTAACAATGTTTGAACGACTCAACCACGAATCACGGGTTTGTTGAGAGTCACGATCATGGAGTCTCGGTTAAGAACCACCCAAAGGGAGTGTACTAGGGTTTAAACCTGTCAGACATGTTCTATCAGAGGTTCCCATAATCATCGTTCCATCTTTCGAATATTATCGGAGGAACGAATACTCGTATTCCAAGAATATTTTCAAGAGAAACTCTCATGAGTGTAGTATCGCGTGACAATCGTATCAGAACTGACATCTGAACGACCTCCGCACTACGGTCCTAAAAATAGGCCAAGATGGGTTTGGTAAACTACGGTCCTTGGCTTCTGCGGCACATGATTGAAAGAATAATGCCTAACCACAAATGACTTGTGTGACATTATTAATCCAACATGACCTCCACCAAGTGAATGGGCTCGCAAGTCAACTGGCTAAGGAATACTCCACACCAGTCAACAGGACTATGCCATTCTCCTATCCTAGAGTGCACTCGAGTTCGGGTATAGAACTCATCTCACAGATCACCAAAGCAAACAACAATTGTATATCAAGCAATTCAAACATTACAATCAATACAGTTATCCCAAATTGTACAAAAATATGTCAAATAACAGATAATAATATAGCACAACAAGGGTGAAAAGTAGGCAATACCACCAAGGATCGATACTCCTTCAATCCCCAGCAGAGTCGCCACTTTTCTGTAGCGGTGTATTCGTCGCTATATGATTTATCGATTAAACCATAAGCAAAGCATACAATGATTTTCGAGTCGCCACCGCACTTTTATTTATCCAAAGGACTGGCTAAAAAGCGAACAAAAGCCTAAGAAGTTTTACACGTAGAAAACTAATAAAAGATCAGAGAGTCTGGGTAAGGGGTAAATTACGCAATGGGAAGGTGTTAGGCACCCACTACGTCCTAGGTACTCCTAGGGAGCCCTTTTCACACTTGTTGTACTAAATTGTTATTTGTTATGACATAAGCATTGTGCAAACATGATTGGGATGGTGAGAAAAGAATATACAATTTTTATTGGGTTTGAACGGATGAACCCGCTGCCTACGTACCTTCCATCAAAGGTAAGGATCAAAACGCCGTAGTTCGGCTAAAAGATTTCCAAAAGGTTGGTGGATTCAATTTTAAACAATAGCACTGAGGCTTTTCATTATCAATGGGAGAAAACTCGACCAAGACCAACATCCACCATGTGAGGATAGCTTCGACGCACTAGAGGGGTTAACCCTGTTTTCAGTACGGAAGTCTTATAGTCGACTCACTAAAGATAAGGTGAGGTTTACATCAACCACAATGATAATTGAAACCTATGGCTAATGTGTGAAAAGATTAACAATGGACAAAGCCAAAACAAGTGAATGGGTGAAGTTAATTGATTGTGATTATGAAAATGGAGTCAAAGTATGATTAAGATTAATTCAAATGAGTATTATGAAATGAAGTTTGAAAAAAGTCAAGGACTTGGGTCCAGGTTTTTAGTTTGGAAAACATGAAGATGTTTGCACAATATCTATGTTAAGTTTGAAATCAAAGTATGAAAAGGTTTAGGACATAATGGGGATGAATGGATGAAGATGGATCGTAAAAGTTCTTAGAAGGTTCACCTCTTGAAATCATATAGAAGATGATTCAAGTGTGTCCTTTGGAATAGGCAATGAATAATAATAATGTAAGCAAACAAATGATACCGGATGCCATTCAATGGTCTTACTCCAATCTCACAAACAAAAGCGGATACCGGATACCACTAGATGGATTTACACCAATCTCCTAAAACAAAACTGGATATCAGAGGCCACTCAATGGACTTATACTAATCTCCTAAAACAAAATGAAACTTGGATACCGGATGCCAATCTGTCTGGACTTATACCAATATCCAACATATGATCATAGGAAAGCAAATGCCAACTTGCAGGGACTTACAATTGCATCCTCACATAAACAAACGAAAGCAAAACATGGATGTTAGATGCCAATCTGTCTGGGCTTACTCTCACATACACAGTATGATCCTAGGAAACAAATGCCAACTTGCAGGGACTTACAGTTGTATCCTCACATACAATCAAACAATGCAACATGATCACAGGAGAGCAAATGCCAACTTGCAGGGACTTACAATTGCTTCCTCACAATCAAACAGACAAAACAGAAGATATGAGTGACCAATGAGGTCTTACACTCTATCCTTCCATATCATAGGAGCAAATGGCCAAAAGAGATGGACTTACAATTGTCCTCAATCGGCAAACAACAATGATAGCATCACAAAAGCAAATGAGATGATCATGCATTAATGGCAATTGATGATGATAAATGCATAGCATACAGGCAAACAAGTGCATATGAAGCAATCAATCAATCAATGAATAGCAAACAGCACACTCTATAGCCAAACAATGGGGGGCTCACACAAGAGGGTTTGACTTTGAAAGTCCACTGTAATAGGTGAAGGTCGCTCTTAACCTTGCCATTGAGAGGCTAAGGTGAAGCAGATGAATAGGAGATGAGGGGTGTGCCTCATTGCTTCTATCTCAGATCAGAGAGAGCATCAAATAATAGAAAGTGGGGGAGTTCAGAAAGATGGAACTCTTTCCCCATTATTGACTCGATTAGATCTTGGGTTTTTATCTCAATGCTTCAACCATGTAATGGGAGCAAAGAGAGGACACACTGAATAGTGGGGGATAGATTGCTTATCCCTACCTTCCACCAATTGCCTTACTTGAAGGACTTTTCCTGCTTGGGACAATTTTAAACACACACAGGCATTGCCTCTTAAGGAGGACTTCAGACAGTTTGCCCGGTCAAATAACAGACCGGGTCTCCAGACTACATGAAGAAGAAGTAATTATACCTCAAAGCAAATGCTAAATAGCAAAGCAAGCAAGTTCAAAGAACTTAAGCAACTAAAGTACCTATAAAACAAGGGTTAGCACATGATATATACAATCCAACTCAATCAAATTTGAATGATCTTTGAGGCATTGGTGCTTAACCTGAAACAATAGCTCAATTGTAAGCTCAAAAGACCACTAGGGCTAGCCTAGGGTCAAAGATGAAAGAAAAAAGTCAAACAGCAAAGGAAAGTCAACCCAATTCATGTTCAAACATTTAAGAAGCAATCTCAATTGGATTCATAATCAAATCATGCACCATTGTCATTTCATACACCAAGGAATGCAAAGCATGGCAAGAGAAGCATACAAAAAGGTCAACAGCAAGACTTCATTCAAAAGTCAACCCAAACAATCTCAAAATTTATCAAATAAATCACATTCAATCCTAACATCTAGCATGGCAAGCATGTCAAATTTCATTGCATTTGGATGAGAGGAAGGCAGTCAATTAAAATCATGAAGTCAAACCAAATTCAAGTAAGCATAATGAAAGTCAACAAGCATGGGTCAACTTCAAAAAATCATATCAATTTGAAAACAGCAGAGAAATGAGTGAGATTAACACCAATGCAAAGCTTGAGATGTCTAGTTATCACATATGAAATTTCATGGTCATACAATAAGATTTGAGAATTCCACAAAAGATTTGGCAATGTGTATCACATAAAGTCCACAAATGACTAAGCATGGAAGAAAATTCACAATTAAATGGAAAACAGCATGATTAATTCCAAGAAAATTCATACACAAACTAGACATGTGATAGATGATTCATGCAAAATTTGAGGTCATTTGGATGTAAGGAAGCATGTGAACAAAAATTGTGAAATTGCATGTCATTCATGTAGCACCAAATGTAACACATAACTTCAAAAATTTGTAACTCACAAACCGCATATGAGAAATGTATAAACTCTACATGGAAACAAAGGTCAATGTGTCTAGTTTCACCACAAAAAGTTTCAAGCTCATTGGATTCAACACGAGTATTTCACAATTGAAATGGCAAAGGGTGTCAAATATGCATACTTGTCAAGAAAGTTCATGCCAATTAAAATCCAGTCAACCAAAAAATGATTAAAAATCATAATTAAATACTAGACACATTCATGAACACGATGGAAAAAGTTTCATGATTTTTGGATGAAAATTGAGAGAGAAATGAATTTGTGAACTTGAGTAAATAATTGAAGCAACATGAGCAAATAACATGGAACAATGGTCAAACAATGGTCAACCGATGGCAAACTTGTAATATTGCGCCTCACTAATTGAAGCTATGCGTTTTGGCCCTGCGAAATGAAATGTTTTGATTGGCTCTCAGCCAATGAAACAGTAACCCGGCCAATGGATGAATTTTCTGGGTTTAAGAAGAACCCTAGGGTTTATGCAGTATGGTTTCTCAACATTTTCAAGCAAAATCATGGCAATCAAGCTTCCAACATGACACACAAATAACATGGCATTGATACGGTTCATGCAAAACAACAACAAACCAAATGCATATGAGTTCTGGGAAAACAAAAACTGGAAGCAAGCTGGGGTTTCAACAACAGCAGCATTCATCACTCAATGTTCATCATCATCAAACCAAACAAAACAAGCAACAGCATGGCATTAACACTCAAGTGGCATCCTAACACAAACAAACAGAACATGAATCAATGTGGATTTCTGGGCAGAGTATGAGGGTTTATCACAACAGCAGGGCAATGTTCAACTTCATAATTCATCATCAACATGCGACATCCAAATAGCATGGCAGTGGGAAATGGTTCATGTAACCACAAACAACAAACCAAAACAAACAAATGAGAAATTTTCTGGGCAGCTTAAGGTTTTAGAAACAGCAGCAAGGTTTTAGCAGCATGGCTCTCAAATGCAATCAACATCATGAACAAAACTCGACCAAGCATACAACAGCAAGATATTGATACATTCATCATCTTCATCATAACAGCAATAAACCAAAACATTCATGAGAAATTTCTGGGCATACTCATCATAACAGCAAGCATCAATCATAAACAAACAAACACGACCAGCAGCAATAATCAAACAGGGCCATGACATACTACCCTCATGCAACCTTAATCAACAACACAACAATCATAATCATAGGAAATTCTGGGCATGGCATAGGTTTGAACAGCAGCAGCATAAAACTCAACATCATCATGAGCTCGAAAATTCAATGTGCCCAGAATGACCAAACAAGCACATCAATAGAATCATTATGCAACATACAACATGAATGTGCTATCCATTTTTATTAGAACAACCTAAACAAACCAAATCGATTGAAAACATATTCATACACACAAATAAAAATCCAGATTTCTTGGCCATGACACAACCGTTTCAAGCAATATATAGTTTGTTGGAATCAGCAAGATGTAAACTACCTAAAGCATGGCATCATTTTGAGAAAGGAGTTGGTCGAAGATCTTACCTGATTTGAAGAAATTGTGAAAACAGTGTTGTTCTGGTGGTGTTGTGCTGGAACAGATGCTCACAATGGTGTATAGTGATGGATGCTTGATGCCTTTGCTCAGTAGTGCTTGAAAATGTCCAAATCGTGCTGGGCCATTGTTGGAGCTTAGTGAAAACAGAGTGAGAAGGAAGCTGCACAGGTGATGAATAATGCTTGAATGAGCTTCCAAATGTTGTTTAGAGCATGGAGGAACCAAGGGTGCTTGTGGTCTTTGGAGCTTTTAGCAGAAAATCCAAATCGAGCCAAATGCCGAAATGAGAGAATGTGTGTTTTTTTGGTCTGTTATGTGTGTTGTGCTACTGCTCAAGCCAAATGGTTTGTGGCTGCCATGACAGAAAAAAAGAGGAGTGAACTCTGCTTTTGGATGTTGCCTAGTGGTTTTGAACTTTGACAGCTTTTCTTCAAATCTGCCAACAGCCAGGTGAATCAAGATGAGTGAAAAAGTGGTTGGTCATGTGTTGCCAAGGATTTTCTTGCTGCAGTGTTATGTTGGTTGCAAGGCAGGGTTACAAGGCTTGGTTCTGTTCTTTTGTTATTTTGTGTTTGGACAGCACAATGACCTTGGCCAAGAATGAGAAGTGTGTGAGAGTGGGAAGTTGGTTAGCTTGCAGGGTTGTAACTCTTTGGTGTTTTTTTTGACAGAAAAACAGAAATGCATAGCAAGGGTGAGGTTTTAGAGGGTGTTACTGGTTTTTCATGGCAGAAAAATGGGATTAAGATATTGCTATGTTGTTTTGAAATGCACTTGCCAAGGGTTTTTTGCCTGCTGCAGGATGTTGTAACAGTTTTATGTGTGTGTTCATGACAGAAAAATGATGGTGCAAAGTCTGCTGTCATGGTTCAAAGTAATGGCATGGAAGCATGGAGAAAACATGTACTTTTTCCTCAATCCAAGCATACAAGGGATGGCTCTTGTTTTGCTGGTTAGTTTGCTGCAAGATGAGGCTCTAATGACAGAGAATGGCCTCTAAAAACTCTGTTTTGATGAGTACAAGGCATGGCTAAAATGCAAGTATGGATGGCATGGTGTAATTGTACTTTCCTTACAATTCAAGCAACCAAGCAATGGCCACATGTACTGCAGAAAATGAGCTTGCAAACACACTTAAAATGATATTTCTGAGCTGTCCCAATTGGCCAAATGTTAAAAAAAAGTTTATATCAAAAAGTCAACTCTTGGTCAAACTTGCATTTAAATGAGAAATGTCAAAATATGCCATTTTGATTGGTGAAGTTTTGGCACATGAAATTTATATTTTTGGAAAGAGGGGATCAAATGTGACTTGTAGGAAAAAACCCCACCAAAATTGGCCAAACGGTTTGGGAGATATGGCCCTTTGAAGTTCAAGATTTTCTGAAATCGATTCGATCATAACTTGCCAACCACACATGGGAATTGAGAGTTCTTGGACTTTTTGGAAATGGGAGAACAAGATCTTCAACTTTCATGTTGGGCAAAAATTCATTTGAAGCTTGTATCATGATGTAAGTTTGAGGATCAAGACTTTCCATTTATGGCAGGTTTCAGTTACAGGTCCAGTTTCCATTTCTGGAAATTTTCTGTTTGACTTCAAATTCTTCCATGATGAGGTTGGACATGACATATGAGGCTTGTATAGACATGAATGAACTCCTTCAAATCAATTCCATCCATCAAATCACTGATTAAATGGCCAGTTGACCAAGTTTGACTTTCTGTTGACTTTTCTAGGGTTTTGCATGATTGAACCACTTCTGATGAATTCCAAACCCTAATTCCTTGAGACCTTGATTTCCAATGATGTCCCAAGTTGTGTGAACTCTTGATTATTGATCATGGTGCCCAAATTCTGCAAGAATGGCCACCATCCATTGCTTTGACTGACTGTTGACTGTCTTTGACCTAATTGCTGATAATTGCTTCAACTGCAAGCAACAAGGTTAGACTGACAATATTTTTGTACTTTTTGGATGATAAACATATGAAAAGCAATAATATACAAATGCAAAACATGCTTGGTGATCAAGAACCATACACACAAGGCAACCTATCCACTAGGAGGGAAGCAAAGGCATGCAATGATCCTTGAGGCTATGATATGAGATGATATGGGCCATGAGGGATCTTAGGGCCAAAATTGGGGTCTTACAACATGCCACGAGAGGCTATACAAAACCTAAGAAAGCGGTAAAATACGGAGAAAATAAAGGGATCGGGAGATCTACCGTACGAATAAAGATCCGAAGTAACAACAATTAGATAAATAAGAAACCCAAAGACTCTTCCAAGCTAAACACCATCAAAGAAAGCGAGTCAGTACAGGTAATCGGAATAGACCTCCAGGTGGTACCCCACAAATAAAGTGGAACACCAAGCAAACTATCCCTGCAAGAGTATGTGAGCCCTCACAAAAACTCAACAAACAGGTTAGAGTAATATGACCGAATTAGGAGAAAACAATGCCATAACAAACACAAAACAGGTTAGAGCAAACAGGAAAAACAACTACTGTCGCGATCGCTGCTGCATCGCCTAGCGAAAGCTTAGTGAAGCTTCGCTGCAGGCTCGCCTAGCGAAGGTGCTAGCGAGCGCTTGCGGGTCCTTGATTTCCCATTGATAACAGTACGATTTTAGGGACTCCAAACCCTATGGCATCCATCTCAGAAATTAAGTGATCAAAACATTCAAGGTATTATTTACACATTCATGCATATCTAAACCCATGGGCAAAAACTGAACGATACCTCATACATTCAGAGCATTCAAATTGAAAGTAATAGGAATAAGGGCAAACCTAGTTGGAGAGACCGATGAAACTCGAAAGGCACGGATGGGTTTGCAAAGCAATGTTAGGGTTTGCGTGAGGCAGAGGCGAAAGTGTGTGAGTCCGAGTGAACCTTTCAGAGTTGTCTGGAGGTTGCTGCAGATTAGTTCGTAGGTTTCCCTTTTGCCTCTTTTATTTCTCTTTTTCTCCAGGGTTTGTAATAGTCTCCAGCCTCTTTCTCTAGGGTTTGTAATAGTCTCCAGCCTCTTTCTCTAGGGTTTGTAATAGTCTCCAGCCTCTTTCTCTAGGGTTTGTAATAGTCTCCAGCCTCTTTCTCTAGGGTCTGTAATAGTCTCCAGCCTCCTTTTCTCAAATGAAGCTCTGGTATTTATAACCTGATTTTGGTGACTTGATGGACTTAGAATCAAGCCCAAAATTTTCTGTTATTTTCTGAAATGCGCGCTCTTCGCCTAGCGAAGGATCTGCTCGCTTAGCGAGCATGACAATTCTCTTCGCTAAGCGAACCAATCTGCTCGCCTAGCGAGCATGACAACTCAGGAACAAATTTTTGCTCCTTCAAGTTTAGCATTTTGAATGATGAATAGCCCCCATTTGAACCTGTTTGGAGTAACTCAAGTCTTTCCCTTGTGTTGACTGATCACCCGAATAGAACCCACAAAGTGTCTTGGATGATACTCAAGCTTCAAACAAAAGATGTTAGTGACACATTTTTGTGCTTTTGGTTAGTAAACAATAGTAAGAGAAACAATGATATATAATTCAAGCATGCTTGGTGATCTCAAACTAATCACAAGGAGTCCCACCCAAAGGCAAAGGGAACCAAGATGCTTAAGATCCTTGAGGCAATGCAAATGCAATGTTATGATGCCATGAGGGATCTTAGGGTCAAAATTGGGGTCTTACAGATGCCCCTATTTAAGGTCATTCTAGCCGGAGAAGTGAAGGTTAAAATCTTCGTCTCGACGGGGTAGAATGGGCTTAAATAATAACAAAGAGACGAATTTTGGTCCCTTAGAGACCTCATGATGCAAACGTAGGTATGAAAAATGGTAACACTCTGTGGAGATATGTGTCCACAAAAGCAAAGAAATCAGAAGCCACGGATAATCCATATGAGTAATTCATTCCATGGGACCAAGACCCTGGGGACTCTCCTGGGGATAGAAAAGGGATAAAAATGCGCGAGCAGGTCACGACTCAAAGCTTGGGGAACAGAATTCCAAAGGGAAAAGATCCAATGGAAAGACTCGAGCTGACTCGAAGATGCATGTATTGGAGAATATGCCAATACAACAAAAACTATCCACAGCGGATACTTCGGATAAAATCCGGATGAAAACAATCCACTAAGGGACTTCGCTAGGGATGTCTAAAAACACTCTCCTGGGGAAGCAGCGAGATGAGGTATTACCGGTTACTGGGTAATAAGCTCAAAGAGACATGTGATCTGAACGCCAGGTATGAGGGTGAGAGATACAACATGCTCAGGAAGAGATGAATATCCAAGACCGGTATAAGGGTGTGAGATATCAAAACTTCAAAACATCTGAGGAAGACCTAAAAGGTATATTTCAACTCAGGAACTCTGACTCCACAGGGGACAAAAGTCATAATAGGGAGCATAGAGGAAGGAACACCAGGGATACCGGTTACTGGGCATATAATAGGTGACCAACCAAGACATGAATTAGGGAATATTCCCAAGACACTCATTATCCACAAGAGGGCTAAAAAGCAAACTCGATTACAGGATGGATATTCGACTCCACAAAGGGGATACAAATCTTACTCAACTGGGGAAAAAGGCTTCAACCAAAGAGTGCATGAGATACATCATCTATTACCGTCAGAACGTAGATAATATACTCGCATGGGCGATTATCCACAACCGGTTACTGGGTTAATAAAGGATAAATCGACCGAAAATAAAAGGCATCGGGATACCGAAACTAGGTATATAATGATGACCAATTCAGGAGAGAAACAAACGTCACCAACAACAACAGGGTAGACGAGAGATGACCCGCTGGGGATAAATTGCGTAATCAGGGCAATTATCCAAGCAGATGAGGGGATATCATCACTGAATATTGGATGAAGATGATTGTCACCAATTAAAGATGAGCAAAAATAGTTACTCTGCAAAAAAGGAAGAAAATAGGGTTTACAACTACCGATATGAGGGTAGAGAAACACAAACTCCGCCGGGGATAGTAATTACTAATTATTGAGCAATTATTCATTTACCACGGGGAAACAGGAAAAGAGTCTCAAGAGACCGATCTAGGATCAAACTAGATAGGCACACCAAATCAAGACTTGTCCCGGTGAGGATATAACTCAATGGGGAAAACCATCCCAATATATGTGTTAGGAAGGAACAAAAACAATAAACATCCCCGAGGATATAACTCGGTGGGGAATATGGAAGAAAGGACAGACGCTTTCTACCTATGGAGTTGACTCTATATGGAGAGATCAGACACACACATCTGCTTGGGGAAATATATCACCAAATAGCAGGAGACAACAAACAACGATATATGGCAAAGAATGCAACATGAATATCTGAATGTTATAATTATGCATGTATATGCGTGGTTTATGTATGATGTATGCTGACAAACATGACATATCTAACACGACCAGGTCCAGGAATCAACCACCCGGTACTACATCTCAAGAGAGAAAGCCAAGTTCACCGGAGAGTATCCGATCTGCTGGGGATCAGAGATACCAGGAAGAAAAGAACTCTGCAGGGGATGAATCATCAATCATTCCAGCTGGGGACGAAAGTTATCACAAATAAGGTCCACTACACCAACAACTCTACTGGGGAATTTATTCGAGGAGATAAAGGATTTATCGGGATCAACCACCAAATACCACTCTTGCCCAAAGAGATCCAAGCTGCTGAGGAAGAAAAATTGCCACTCTGCTGAAGGGAAGAGAGGTGACTCTCAACAAGCAATCCACTTGGTAGGATAAACCACAAAAGGTTCCGGAGGGAGGAGATACAGTCATGCCAGGAATATGGACAAAAATATTACCCTGTTGGGGGATCGTACCACCCTTGGGAGAGCACTGAGGATCTCCTAAGTATCCTTTCGTCATTGTGAATGTTCACTTTGTTTAAAAACAAATTATATAAAAAAATTGATTGTTTAAAACAATGATATTTTCTTAATCAACATATGCAAAACATTTGTTGAATAGAAACAGATAAGAGTGCCAATAATTGGATAAAAGGCTCAAATTTATTTGATAGAATGGTAGTCTGCGAATGGCAAGACTCCATAGATCTTTACAAATTTGAAATTGGTGATATATATTGGAAAAGGGCTACATTGAACATAATGACCATTTCTCCACCAATTCTGAATTCGATGTATTCGAAGCTTCGGTTGATGACGAATGAGCAAGAATCTCCGACGGATGACAGTTGTAGAACAAAGTCTTGTCAGGATGCAGTTACTTGCCAAATCCCTAATTTTTGCCTAGATTGCCCCAGGGTGAGGTACTCAATCTAGCGGGATACAAATATTCATTTTTTTTCATGTCTCTAACTTTTGCCTGAACCGCCCTTTCGGGTTTTCAATCCACCGAGACGCTCATTTTTGCCTAAGCCGCCCTTTCGGGTTTTTAACTTAGCGAGCTATTCTGTTTTTATTTTTTAGGCGAAGTATTTCTTGACTGCATCTGAGTTCACAGGACGAATGAAATCCTCCCCATCCATAGTTGTAAGTATCAAAGCACCGCCCGAAAAGGTTCTCTTAACAACATATGGACCTTCATAGTTTGGAGTCCACTTGCCCTGGAATCGGGCGCGAAAGACAAGACTTTCTTGAGCACAAGGTCACCTTCTCGGAACACGCGAGGCTTGACCTTCTTATCAAAAGCTTTCTTCATTCTCTGTTGATATCACTGACCGTGGCACATGGCAGTCAATCTCTTCTCTTCTATCAAATTCAGCTGGTCATAACGTCTCTGAACCCATTCAGCATCAGTCAACTTGGCCTCCATCAAGACTCTCATTGATGGGATCTCCACCTCTACAGGGAGTACATCCTCCGATCTTGACTTAACGATCATATTGTCAACGTACACCTCAATCTCCTTGTGCATCATGTCATGGAACAAGGTAGTCATAGCTCGTTGATACGTGGCTCCGGCGTTCTTCAAACCGAAGGGCATCACTCGATAACAGAATGTTCCCCAAGGTATGATGAATGTTGTCTTCTCCATATCCTCAGGTGCCATTTTAATCTGATTATATCCGGAAAATCCATCCATAAACGAGAAGACTTGGAATTTAGCTGTATTATCTACCAACATATCAATATGTGGTAGAGAGAAATCATCTTTTGGACTAGCTTTATTCGAGTCTCTATAGTCCACACACATCCGGACTTTTCCGTCTTTCTTAGGCACGGGCACAATATTGGCCACCCATTGAGGATATGCAGAAGTCACCAGAAACCCCGCATCGATTTGCTTCTGAACTTCCTCTTTGATCTTTACTGCCATATCAGGATGAGTTCTTCTGAGTTTCTGCTTCATAGGCACGCACTCAGGCTTTAAAGGTAGGAAATGTTGCACAATATCAGTATCCAGACCAGGCATGTCTTCATATGACCAGGCAAAGACGTCAACATATTCTCGTAGCAATTCAATCAACCCCTTCTTAACAGATCCTTCCAGAAGTGCCCCAATCTTTACCTCTCGCACACAATCTTCAGACCCCAAGTTGGCCGTTTCCAGATTCTCAAGATGCGGCTGAATGATCTTCTCTTCATGCTCAAGTAAACGGGTAATCTCATCAGGAGTCTCTTCAACATCATCTTCCTCTGCCTCAAATACAGAGAACTCAAAATTGGGAGATGGTGTTGGATCATTATGTTCAATGGGTTTATAAATCAACCTGCATAATGATTTTTGGATATGAAAAGCTTTATAATTCAAACAAGGCAAATCATTATGCATATGAAAAAGATCGATTTTATTCTATTTTTTAGGGTTTTATGTGATCACCAATTTCATGCAAAAGGAAAAAGGGAAAATAATTGGAAAATAAACATTTAACATGAATTTATTGAATGAAAATATCATTGTATTTATGCGCCAACAATGTCATCACTCCTCCTTTTGGCATGGGAGAAGGGTTTTTAAACAAAGTGATTATTACGTTGACTTATGGATAACTGTTGGAATATCCACAACGACCCAATTGTTGCAGACCCCACCAGGGATGATGAAGTTGCCAGAATCCTCTGTATCTTCTTCTACAACGGCAGCATCCTCCTCATCTAGACCAGTGTGGATGAAACCTCCACTCTTGAATAGCCCTTGCTTGTTGAAAGTACCAGAAGAAAAACCTATGCCAGCCCGGGACTCGTTGTCTTCTAACTCAATCATTTTTCCTAAACCAGTGGTTGCACCACGCTCAATGGCCAGCTTTGCATCTTTGTAGGAAGCAAATGAAGGAGTTCTCTTCTCAACAGGCTCAGCTATAGATAAATCTTGTAAAGGAGTTCCAAATTCAACCTCAACATCTATATAAGAGAAGGAAGACAAATGGCTAACCAAGAGAGCCCTTTCTCCCCCTACCACCACCAGCTTCTTGTTCTTCACAAATTTCAGCTTATGGTGTAGGGTGGATGTCACGGCGCCTGCTTCGTGAATCCATGGTCTGCCTAAGAGACAACTATACGATGGGTGAATATCCATAACCTGGAAGGTAATCTCAAAATCACTTGGTCCAATCTTGATTGGGAGATCAACTTCCCCAATCACAGTCTTACGAGACCCATCGAAAGCTTTCACAACTACTCCACTCTGCCTCATGGGAGGCCCTTGATATGATAGCTTTGAGAGGGTGGACTTTGGCAATACGTTCAATGATGACCCAGTGTCCACCAGTACATTGGACATGGTGTCGTCTCTACAACCCATAGATATATGTAATGCCAAGTTGTGGTCTCTTCCCTCCTCAGGGAGATTAGAGTCACAAAATTTCAAGTTGTTATAAGCAGTAATGTTTGCAACAATGTTATCGAATTGCTCCAAAGTGACATCGTGATCCATATATGCCACATCCAACACTTTCTGCAGAGCCTTTCGGTGTGGTTCTGAATTTAAGAGTAAGGATAACACATATATTTTGGATGGCGTTTGTAGAAGTTGGTCTACAACATTGTACTCGCTTTTCTTGATGAGCCTCATCATCTCATCGCAGACTTCTTTCACATTGTCGCTTGGGCCAACAGAAGTAGGAGTTATCAATGTAGAGGAGAGTTTAACAACAGGTTCCGGATTCGGAGAATTCACAACGTTCCCAATCGGGCGTTCAACAAAATCAGCATTAACTTGAGGCTTCGACGGTGCTGAAAATACACGGCCACTACGGGTCAAACCGCTAACATCGGCAATATTCACAACAGAAGAAGAGGGCAAGGACACCTCTTTCCCATTCTCTACTGCTACAGCGTCGTAGCGATAGGGAACTGCCTTTTTAGAAGAGTAAGGCACAGGACCAGCATGTTTAATGATCAGAGCGGGATAAGCCTTTTGCTTGCTACCATTGTACTTGATGATAACAGGCTCGGGTATCCAAAACACTGGGGAGATCACATTGACCTCGGGCTCATTTTTATCAACATTCCTATTTTGAAGGATCTCAATGACTCCTTCATCCAGCATTTCCTGAACATCCTTGCGCACCTGGCAACAACCCAATCGGTTAACATAACAGACTCGGCATCTATCATGGTCATGCTCATAATGACTGTAGTTACATAACAAACGGTGCATCTCGACCAGAGACTGTCGAATATGACTGACATATTTGACCTTGTATTTTCCATGGCAACCCTGGACCATGTTGACAGATTTCCCATGTTCGGGAAATGGGTTCTTCTTCACATTAGGGCCTACGTCCTCAAAATATAGAATACCACACCTCACAAGATCTTGAACCTTGGTCTTCAAAGGGTAATAATTCTCCACGTCGTGGCCGGGAGCACCAGAATGGTAAACACAATGCAATTCGGGCTTATACCACCACTGGGGGTTAGCAGGTATAGCCGGTGGGTCTCTCGGAGTAATCAACTTCCTTTCTATCAAAGAGGGATATAACTCTGCGTACGTCATCGGAATAGGATCGAAAGTGACCTTTTTTCTTTCGTAACTCGTACTGGTTTGATTACTGTTTCGAGGTTGGTAGGCCTGCTGTTACGGACAGAGCTGTTGTGGTTGATATTGCTGAGGTGGTTGCTGATTGTTGTTGTGATGCTGGTACTTTTGATTATCTCTAAAGACAGGTGCTATATGAGCCACCTGGTGCTGGTTACTGGCGGGACGCACAGTCTTCCTCCTCACAGAGGGTCTTCTTGGTTTCTCATGGGAGGTCACAGCATGTGCCTCTCTATCTTTCTTCTTTGCAAACGCCCCATAACATTTGGCAGAAGAGCCTTCTTCTCTGGTTAACCGTCCTTCACAGACCCCTTCTTCTAGACGCATCCCCATATTTACCATCTCGGTGAAGTCAGAAGGAGCGCTAGCAATCATCCTCTCATAATAGAAGGAACTTAAATTCTTCAAAAAGATCTTAGTCATCTCTTTCTCTTCTAGCGGAGGCACGATCTGTGCTGCCACCTCTCGCCACCTCTGGGCGTACTCCTTAAATGTTTCTTTATCCTTCTGGGACATGGCTCTCAATTGATCTCTATCGGGAGCCATATCCATGTTGTACTTGTATTGCTTGACGAAGGCCTCGCCGAGATCATTGAAGGATCGGATGTTCGCGTTGTCTAACCCCATGTACCATATCAGGGCAGCACCGGACAAACTGTCCTGAAAGTAGTGGATGAGTAGTTGGTCATTATCGGTTTGAGTCGACATCTTCCTGGCATACATGACCAGGTGGCTGAGAGGACAAGTATTTCCTTTATACTTTTCAAAATCAGGGACCTTGAATTTCACAGGGATCTTCACATTTGGAACCAAGCAGAGGCGGCAGCAGACTTGCCGAAAAAATCCTTCCCTCTGAGAGTTTTCAATTCCTTGCGAAGCTCAAGAAATTGATCGTTCATAGCATCCATCTTCTCATAAACATCTGGACCCTCAGACGGCTCAGAATGATAGATGGTGTCGTCTACCCTGGGCAAAGTATGCACGACAGGAGGAGGGACGACAAGGACCGGGCTAGATGCCGGCAGAGAAGCAAAGGTGGGAACAGGACCCTCAAGCATGAAATTGGGAGGCATCCCCCACGGGAACCCGATTGGCATGGCTGTTGGAACAAAGTGTGCACTGGCAGCGGGCATAGTAGAGGAGACAATCTCGGAGATAACTGTCCTCTGGGGAGGAGTTGAAGGCGTCGGAGAGGACTGGCTCTGGGCAGCCATGAGTGACTCCATTAGGGCAGTCAATCTGGCCACCTCCTCTTTCAGCTCGCGGTTCTCTTGCTCTAAGTGATTCATCAGTCTTGAAATGTTGGCTCTAGTGTAGTACCAGTGAGTCAGCTTGTCTTCAAAATAAATGAAGGACACAGAGTTAGACCACAGGGCAAAGGACCGGAAACAAAACCTTCTTATGCATATGATGCATGCAATGCTTATGCATATAATTTGTTTTTCATTTCAAAGGAACTTTAGAGTTTTATTTGCAAATTTTAGAAATATTAAGCATTTTATCACATATGAAAATATCTCATCAAATAATATCAGGGAAAAGAAGTGCAGCACCGTCAATCATACACAAGAGAAAAGGAAAATAATCGTCCTATGGATCCCTAAAAACAATCATCTAAAGCTCGGGACACAGGAAGATAAGATGTGCGAAGCCTCTTCACCTCCCTCTCGTAGGATGCCTCCATATCGGCCTTCTCTTTGGCGAGTCGATCATACTTCCTCTTCCAGAGTTTAGAAGACTGAGGAAGTAGAGAAGTCCATACATCATCAGGGTCATCAATAACCTGATGCTCAAGAAACTCAATCAACGCATCCTTCTCCTTAATCTGCTGAAGCAACTCTTCACGTTCACGGATCCAGGCACGTGAACGGTCTTCGTCTCTCAATTCCTCTACTCCTTGGTTAGGGAGGGTTGAAGCCCAGCCATAATCATAGGTGTAGGTCTCGGATACTCGTAAGGCATGAGATACTCAGATGCTCTCATCCTGAAAGAATACACCTTCTAACAGAATTTTATTGGGTTTATCCTTTAAGGGGAACCCAAGTTGCCGACGCGCCAAAGCAGGATTGTAGTTAATCCCACCACGTGTACCAAGAAGAGGTACATTGGAGAATTCGCCACAAGAGTCAATAATCTGCACACCATCATACACACGGTTGTACCAAAAGATATCATCATTAGTGAGAGACATAAGTCTCGTGGACCACCGTAGACATTCCTTGTTCTCCTTAAAAGCAACCGTCTGAGGTAAGTGAGAAATAAACCACTTATACAACAGAGGCAAACAACACACAATGGCACCACCACCCTTTGCATTCCTCATATGCAAAGAGAAGTAGGTATCGCCCAACAGAGTCGGAACGGGATGAAGAGTAGAGAAAATCCTGATAGCGTTCACATCCACAAACTTGCCGATGTTGGGGAATAACACTAGCCCATAGATGAGAAGTACAAATATGGCCTCAAAGGCGTCCTCACTTATGGCCTTCCCAAACAAAGTAGCTTGAGCAATGAGGAAATCAGATGGGAGACCTTGAATTCCACCTTGGGTAGTCATATGAGCACCAACCAGAGATTCATCTGTATGAAGCATATTAACTATCTCTCGAGAAGTAGGAATATTCTCCAAGCCACTGAACGACAACTGATCCAGAACAGGTATACCCACAAGATAGGCATACTCCTCAAGTGTAGGCAAAAGCTGGAAATCCGGAAACGTGAAGCAACGGTACAGAGGATCATAAAATTGGACCAATACATTCATTAATCCTTCGTCCACCTGAGTAGTCAGAAGAGGAAGAAGCTTCCCAAAGCGAGCTTTGAAACCCAAGGGATCTAGTACATAGGACGTCAGATTCCTTAACTCTTTCAGATTTGGTTGTCTGAAACTGTACTTCTTTGTATTCCTTCTTTGTCTTTCCATGTCTGAAAATTTTGCAAATAGACCTCTTAAGTTCCTTGAAAATTTTCTCATTATTTTGATGATATGAATGCAAATGGATGCATGAATGCATGAGTGCAACAATCACACTCAAGGATCAAGCAAAGCACACCAAACAAAGGTCATGGGATGGATCATGTTATCCTTAATATCAACCATCCATTTCAGTGGATTATGGTTTACACCTTATTGTCGCATCACGCAAAAAACCGGCGGGAAAACAAGAACAACAGAGCCGCCACCGTGCGTTATTTATCCCAAAAGAGGGAAAGGAAACGCTCGAAGTAAACCTGGAAAAGAACATGGTCTCGCGACCAAAGAGAATGGGTTCGGGAGTCGGTTATGCGAAGGGAAGGTATTAGCACCCCTACGCATCCGTAGTACTCTACGGGATCCACGCACAAAAGGAAGGAAAATGGTTGCTAAAACACTGCTCACACACACACACACTGGCTGAAAGAGACAAAAGAAACTGACTGAAACTGACTCGGCAGGACATAGTATCCTGGGCCTACTTAGTCTATCAGACATAGACATCAGAGTCGAAGTAGTTCGGACTGGGGAAACGACACATGCTCGCTAGGACATCGCATCCTATGCATACGTATCTCCTCGGACGAGAGAAGAATCAGAGCATTCGTAGCTCGGCTGACACACACACAAACAGACACAAACAAAGGCAAACGTGGAGCCTGAATGCCAATCACTGGACTTACATCAGCATCCGAACCAAAACGCACACAAAGAGGCAAACGTGGAGCCTGACTGCCAATCACTGGACTTACATCAGCATCCGAACCAAACACACGCACACTGGAACCTAACTGCCACTCGATGGACTTACATCAGCTTCCAAGCACACAACAAGACAAAACAAAGACACAGGCGCCCGGAGAGATCAGCTCATCTCCTGCCTACGTACCTCATCTGGTATGAGGATCAGGGCGACGTAGTTCCCCTACAGAGGGATAAAAGGACTAGCCTAACCAGATAACAGAGGGAGACACAACACTAGGGAGACTACGACTCGAGCCTAGATGTTATCATGCAAAATCATCCCTAAGTTAAGGTTTCTAGCTAACTTGCACAGGAAGCAAGCCTATCCTAAACATGACTTGCACAGGAAGCAAGCCACACACACACTTAACTTGCACAGGAAGCAAGTCAAGCACAACCTAACTTGCACAGGAAGCAAGTCTAAACTAACCCTAACTTGCACAGGAAGCAAGTCAAACAATCACACAAGCACAGGTAGCACACACTATACACAAGCAAGTGGCTCAAACAAGGGTTAGGTTTTAGTCGAGGGGTCATATCAACCTCAACAAACAAACCTCTGGAACTGGGTGAATGTGCTCTTAACCTTGCCATTGAGGGGCTAAGGTGAAGCAGATGAAAGGTGAGTGAAGATAAGACTTCACAGCTCTTATCCCTGGCCTGGGAGAGCTTAAGACAAGAAAGTGTGGGTTCAGAAAGTGGGAACCCTTCTACACATTTGAAACTGACTCAACTGTACAATTGTACAAGATCTTGGGTTTGTATCTGCAATGCACCAACACAGTGGTGTGAGCAAAGCAGATGACACACAGAATAGCAGGGGATAGGTTGCATATCCCTTGGGTTCTGCCAATCGCCTCTTCACTTAGGAGGACTTTGACTCTATGCAAGGACAAAATTAAACATCCACAAACATTGCCTCTTAAGGAGGACTTCAGACAGTTGCCTGGCCAAGTAACAGGCCAGGTCTTCCAGACTACATGAAGATTAGGGGATATACCTCAATGCAAATTGCTTATACAAGCAAAGCAAAGCAAAAGTTCACAAGGAACTGAGCAACTAAAGTACCTGAAACCAGTCAAGCACAGTTAGTATACAAGACAAAGTTAAATCAAAATGAAACAGACATCAACCAGTCAACACAAGCAAGTGAATGTGCAAGGCACAAGGCTCAAGGCATGTGAGCCAAGCCACCTACAAAACAAAGAGATTAGCTCATGATAATCAGATGAACTCAATCAAATTGTAATGATCTCTTTGAGGCATTTGTAGCTTAACCTGAAAACATGAACTCAAACATAAGTCACAGGACCACTAGGACAAGCCTAGGGTCAAAAAGGAATGAAAAAGTCAAAACAGCAAAGGGCAAACAACCAAAATCATGTTCAAACAATCAAGAATCAATACCAATTGGGTTCACATTCATATCAATCACTATCATCATTTCATGAACAAATTAGGTCAAGGTATAGCAAACAGAAGCTCATAGAAGTCAACAGCAAGACTTGCATCAAAACCAATCTCAAACATTTCCAAAAATCATCAAATAAATCATGATCAATCACAACCCACAGCATGGTAAGCATGTCAAATTTCATCTCATTTGGACAAGTGAAAGGCAGTCAATGAAAATCAGAAAGGCAAAGCAATTTTGAACATGCTCAAAGAAGTCAACCAAACTTGCATCAACTTAGAAAAATCATAAATCAGATATGGTGTATGATAAATGAATGGGACTAAAACCATGGCAAAGATGAGGATGTCTAGTTATCTCATGTAAAATTTCATGTCCATCTAATAAAGTATGAGAATTTCACAAATGAAATGGGAACAAGTGTCACACAAGGTCAACATTTTGGTCAAACAGGGGAGAAAATCTCAAACAATTAGGAAATGCCACAAATAATTCCAAGAAAATTCACATGTAAACTAGACATACAAGAGTAGGTTCATGCAAAAAATCAGATCAATTGGAGGTCAAGAAGCATGGTAATGAAAATCATGAAGTTGGACATCAATGGTGTGACACAAATTGTCACCCCCTAATTCAGAAAATCATAACTCACAAACCAGCAATGATAAATTCACAAACTCTACATCAAAATCACCATGAATGTGTCTAGTTTAAGCACAAAAAATTTGGGAGCCATTGGATAAAGTATCATCATTTCACAAATGTTTTGGCAAAGTGTACAAAATATGCATACATGTCACAAACCCTCATACAAATTAAAATCCATTGATCACAAAATTCTGGAAAAATTATGATAAAAAAGTAGAGATCATGATGAAGATAATGCAAAAATTCCCATGATAAATGGATTTAAAATGAATGAGTTATGATTTTTCAAAGTTTGATGATTAAAATGAAATTAAAATAAAAAAACAATGTCATTTAATGGGTCATGTGCCACGCTGATGGCAAACTTGTAAATAACCCATCCACTTAATCAAACGGCCGCGTTTTGGCAAAGGAAATGAAATAATGTTATTGGTTGATGGCCCAACAATGCCATGCAGCACGTGAAACAGCAGAAAAAATCTGGAAAAAATGGCTTTAGGGTTTCTAAGCTACAGTAGCAACTTCATCTTCTTCCCAAATCGTGAAAACCGAAATATGCCCAGAAATTGGAAACAAGCATGGCAATCAAAACATTAGACAAACCTTATCAACATCCTAACATCAAAAATCATGAAATCGAGCTAGCAATGGAAGAACTAAGCAAAACATCATTCACATGTGAAACTTTAAAACAACATAACTTGCTAAATACTTGACCATTTTCAAAAACAAAACCATCATGAAGCTCAGCATGGAGAGACCTTTCTAAAGCATGTATCTATTTTAAGAAACAAGGAGGTCGAAATTTTACCAAAGTTGATGAACAGTTGTGATACAGTCGTTATTTGGTAGCTTTGACTCAAAACAGGTGCGCCTCAAGCTTCTAAAAGATGGATGATGCAGAAAGTCTGGTTTGAAACAACTTGATTTGGCTCTGAATAGCTTCTGCCATTGAAGATGTTTGAAGATGAACAGCCACGAAAAGCTTCTTACAGTTGAATGATGATGGTTGAAAAGTGCATGAAATGATGCTTGGATGATGCAGCAACAATGGTATGGTTGTATTCTTTGGAGGATTTTTGAAGATTTTGGAAAATGGCAAGGAGATGGATCTTTTAGAGAGATGAGTTTTCTGTGATATCTTGCGGCTGCTAGGGTTTCTAAGTGACAGAAAATCATCTTTTAGTTCTCTGTTTGAAGGTACAAATGATGGTTCATGAAAATATGGAGTAGAGTGGGTGAGAAGTGTACTTTCTTTCCAATTTTCAAGCAACTAGGTGATGGCTATGTGTACTGCATAAAAATGGGCTTGCAACAAGTCATAAACCACATTTCTGAACTATTTCAATTGGCCAAATGGTTTAAAAATGATTATTTTGAAAAGTCAAAATTCAACTCACTTGAAATTAATTAAGGCAAGTTCAAAAAGGCCATTTTGCATGGTGATGTTTTGGTGAATGAAAGTTAAATTTTTGGAAAGAGGGGATCAAATGTGACTTGTAGGAAAAAACCCCACCCAAATTGGCCAAATGGTTTGAGAGATATGGCCTTTTGAAGTTCAAGAATTTCTGAAAATGATTTGATCATATCTTGACAACCATACATGGGAATTGAGAGTTCTTGGACTTTTTGGAAATGGGAGAACAAGATCTTCAACTTTCATGTTGGGCAAAAATTCATTTGAAGCTTGTATCATGATGTAAGTTTGAGGATCAAGACTTTCCATTTTTGGCAGGTTTCAGTTACAGGTCCAGTTTCCATTTTTGGAAATTTCTGATCTGGCTTCAAATTCTTCCATGATGGTGTTTGACATGATATATGAGGACTATATGGACATGAATGAGCTCTCTCAAACCAAATCCAACCATCAAATCACTGATTAAATGGACAGTTGACCAACAGTTGACTTTTAGGGTTTCTGACTGATTGTGCATTGACTGATGACTTCTGAACATCCAATCCTTGACCAAAACACTTCAAATGGATCCCCAAGTCATGTGAACATGTTGGACCAACCCTAGGGCCTTGGCTCAATGAAAATTGTGCTTGCTTGCTTGACTGACTGATCTCCTGACCAGTTTGACCTAATTTCTTGATTGGCTTGCACTTGAGGCAAATGGGACAATGCAATGCTATGCAGTGGACCATGTTATGCTATGACCTAATATGAGAATGTATGTACAATGATAGGTGCAAATTTGAGGTGTTACAGCTGCCCCTATTCAATCAGCTGGGAACCCGAATGGATGAGAGCAACGGCTGTCAGACTTTCAGGGTAAGCAGGGATTGAATACCAAGAACCGTAGAAATTTGCACTCTGCCGGATATGATACCAGGAGAACCACGTCATTTACTGATGACGCCTGCAATTGACAACTTCAGAAAGGCGAAACCATTTACCGATGGTTAGAAGATGGTAATTTGATATTTACCGATATCAGCTTCAGCGAGACCATTTACCGATGGCTGTTGGGAAACGAATCCGATGTAAAAGGAAGCAAGACCATTTACCGATGGTGGCTTCAAAGAAACTTGACATTTACCGATATCAAATTCAACTCGACCATTTACCGATGGCTACTGCAACTGGGGATCTGATATTTACCGATATCGAAGCATACGGGGCCATTTACCGATGGCGTCTCCACTTGAGGAGGAACAAAATCTTTGTGGTGTAATCAGACAAAACGTTTACCGACGACTTCTGGGGATCTTGATTTTATCAACAAGGAAACAAAGCATGACCAGACATTTACCGATGACTGGGATGAGACTCGACGTTTACCGACATCGAAAGATGATGTTTACCGACATCAAAACAAACGACCAGACATTTACCGATGACCGGGGAACACTTCACTAAAGGAAAACAAATATTTGCAACTGGAAACCAGATAGGACATTTACCGATGACTCTACTGGGGATTTCTAGCTGGGGATTATCAGACATTTACCGATGACTGCAGAAAAGACTCGATGTTTACCGACATCGAAAGATGATGTTTACCGACATCAGAAAAATGACCAGACATTTACCGATGACTGGGGAGAAAACCCGATGTTTACAGACACCGAAACAATGGTGTCCAGACATTTACTGATGACTGGGGAGAATACCCGATGTTTACAGACACCGAAACAATGGTGTTTACTGACACCAAAAATGATGACCAGACATTTACTGATGACTGGAGAGAATACCCGATGTTTACAGACACCGAAACAATGGTGTTTACTGACACCAAAAATGATGACCAGACATTTACTGATGACTGGAGAGAAAACCCGATGTTTACAGACACCGAAACAATGGTGTTTACCGACACCAAACAAAGAAACACACGCGGGTGCTGATATGACACTTACCGGTATCACAAGAACGACTTTTTAGATATGTCAAGGCAAGGTTGACCACTTGCTGGGGGTCTTACTGGGGAGAAACAAACTTTCTGTCACCAACGGGTGAGGTAATAAACCTCTGTGGGGATATCAATCCTGAATGCTGTCAAGAGCAACTGTAGCAGACTTGCTGTGCTGATGTTGAAGGAAATGATCCGCCTCTGCCGGGGATACGGTCTGGTGAGGTTAACACATGAATGCATATGTTTGAATTTTTCTATGGCGTAATGCTCCATATTGAATGGGAATGCTACGCAGTTTGAGGGTGCAATGATCACTACATGCAAGATGCAAAAATGATGAAAAACTCCGGCTGGGGAGCCAAAACTGATCGGGTACTCCAACTCTGCGGGGAGACACTGCAGGGAGAGCAACGACTTCTCACTCATGTTGAAGAATAGCACTACTGCTGGGGAAAGGTAAACTCCGCTGGGGATATCCTTCAGTCCACAGATAGGATAAATGTTGGAGATAAATTTCAATGAACCTGCCTCACTCGGGGAGGAAATCGGCAAATACAGGCCTGCTGAGGATAGGCAATCCTTAGATCTGTTGGGGAATAGAAGGCACTATCCACAGACGTCTTCGCAGGGGAACATAGCTCTGATAGCTTCCAAACTTGCTTGGGGAAAATATCTGCTGAGGAAACGTCCTCACAGATGCCAACCTGAAAAACAGCACAACAAAATGCCCCCAGGGGATACATGGACAAGATACGCTCAAGTGTCCTCAACATTCAAAATGATTTTCAAATGTTTTATCTTTTTGCACGTTATTGTGTAGCCTTCATGTTCTTATATGCAATGCTTATCAAAAATTCGGACATTTTTGCAAACAAAACAGTAAAAATAAAAACAAAAGAGCCATTTATCTGAATAACGACTTTTATTGATTGAAAATGTGCCTGAAGAGGCAAATACATTGGGAAGCAATTCCTAGAAAGAGGTAATTGCGCACAAAAGGAAAAATCTATCCTAATGGCAATGTGAACACGGCATCCACTATTTCCCAATTCTGTTATAACTCACAGATCATCAGTTTTCCTCCCAACTCCTTGCTTTCTGAGAAGAATGACTGGACGGATCACATCTTTCGAGATGGCAGACGACAAAGCTTGATGAAGTACAGACAACTCAGACTGTAGTCTTCGCTTTAATCCCTCTTTTGGCTGGATCGCCCTTTCGGGTTTTCAATCCACCGGGATACCCATTTTTGCCTAAGCCGCCCTTGCGGGTTTTCGACTTACCGGGTGTACAAATTCTTTTCATTTTATCCCTAATTTTTGCCCGAACCTTTCCTTTCTGTTTTTTGGTTCGCCGGGATGCCCATTTTTGCCTGGACTCTTTTTTTCTTTTTGTCCAGCGGGTCAATTTATGCGAAGTATTTTTTGACTACATCTGAGTTAACAGGAGACGGAAAGTCTTCACCATCCATAGTTGTAAGCATCAAGGCTCCACCGGAGAATACCTTTTTCACAACATATGGACCTTCATAATTAGGAGTCCACTTGCCCCTGTTATCTGCACCGGGAGGGAGGATCCTCTTCAAAACTAGATCACCGATCTGATAGCTTCGAGGACGCACTTTCTGATCAAAGGCTCGCTTCATCCTTCGCTGATACAACTGTCCATGGCATACAGCTGCTAGCCGTCTCTCTTCGATAAGGCTCAACTCGTTAAACCTTGTTCGAATCCACTCGGCTTCGTCCAGCTTGACATCCAATAAAACTCTCAGAGAAGGAATCTCCACTTCAACAGGTAGGACAGCTTCCATACCATACACAAGGGAGTAAGGGGTTGCCCCGGTCGACGTACGTACTGAGGTACGGTACCCATGCAAAGCGAAAGGCAGCATCTCATGCCAATCCTTGTACGTAACGACCATCTTCTGCACAATCTTCTTGATATTCTTGTTCGCCGCTTCTACAGCACCATTCATCTTCGGTCTGTAAGGAGAAGAATTGTGATGTTCAATCTTGAAATCTTTACAAAGCTCTTTCATCATCTTGTTATTGAGATTCGAACCATTGTCAGTGATGATTCTCTCCGGAACTCCATAACGACATATGATTTCTTTCTTGATGAACCGGGTAACCACTTGTTTGGTAACGTTAGCATAGGAAGCTGCTTCCACCCATTTGGTGAAATAGTCAATCGCAACCAAAATGAAGCGATGTCCATTCGAAGCAGTAGGCTCAATCTTCCCAATCATATCAATGCCCCACATGGCAAACGGCCAAGGCGAATTCATGACATTCAGAGGGCTTGGTGGTACATGCACCTTATCAGCATAGATTTGACACTTATGGCACTTCCGAGCATACTTGAAACAATCGGATTCCATAGTCATCCAGTAATAACCCGCTCTCAACAATTTCTTAGCCATTGCATGTCCGCCGGCATGAGTACCGAAGGAACCTTCATGAACTTCCTGCATTAACATGTCTGCCTCGGGTCTGTCCACGCATCTGAGCAAGACCATGTCAAAGTTTCTCTTATACAGCACATCATCCTGATTCAAATAGAAGCTTCCAGCTAGCCTTCTCAGGGTTTTCTTGTCATTCTTCGACGCACCTTCAGGATACTCCTGAGTCTTGAGGAAGTTCTTGATGTCATAATACCACGGCTTCTCATCAATCACAACAGACTCGGCTGCAAACACATACGCAGGCCTCTCGAGTCGATTCACCGCAACATGTGGCACATGATTCCACCAATGAACTTTGATCATAGACGACAAAGTTGCCAAAGCATCAGCCATCTGATTCTCATCCCGGGGGACATGATACAACTTCACCTTCTTGAAGAACGTCAGTATTCTTCTGGTGTAATCTCTATACGGAATCAAATGCGGCTGATTCGTATTCCAATCTCCATTGACTTGATTGACCACTAGAGCTGAATCTCCAAATATATCAAGAGTTTTGATCCTCAGATCAATGGCTTCTTCTATCCCCATGATACAAGCCTCATACTCAGCTTCGTTGTTGGTGACGTCAAACGTCAATCTGGCAGAAAAAGGTATATGAGCACCTTTAGGATTGATCAATACTGCCCCAACACCGTTACCGTTCATATTCACAGCCCCATCAAACATCAGTGTCCATTTGTCATCCGGGTCCGGTCCTTCCTCGACAAGAGGCTCTTCGCAATCTTTCATCTTAAGATACATGATGTCTTCATCAGGGAATTCAAACATCATAGGCTGATAATCTTCAATCGGTTGCTCGGCGAGGTAGTCTGACAGAATACTACCTTTGATGGCCTTTTGTGACGTGTACTGAATATCATATTCTGTTAGAATCATCTGCCAACGAGCAACGCGTCCGGTGAGAGCCGGTTTCTCAAAGATGTACTTCACTGGATCCATCTTAGAAATCAATAAGGTAGTATGGTTCAACATATACTGCCTCAGTCGGCGAGCAGCCCAGGCCAAAGCACAGCAAGTTTTCTCGAGCAGTGAATATCTTGTTTCACAGTCGGTAAACTTTTTGCTAAGGTAGTATATGGCATGCTCTTTTCGACCAGACTCGTCATGCTGTCCCAATACACACCCCATCGAGTTCTCAGTCACTGACAGGTACATTATCAGAGGTCTCCCTGGAACTGGAGGTATAAGGATTGGAGGTTTCTGTAAATACTCCTTTATCTTGTCAAAAGCTTTCTGACAGTCATCATTCCACTTGATCGCTTGATTCTTTCTTAGCAGTTTGAAAATTGGTTCGCACGTGGCTGTTAGATGAGATATGAACCTTGCAATGTAGTTCAATCTCCCTAAAAACCCACGGACTTGCTTCTCCGTTTTCGGTTCAGGCATCTCTTGAATAGCTTTGACTTTTGCTGGATCAACCTCAATCCCTTTCTCACTGACAATGAAGCCTAAAAGCTTCCCTGATCTCACCCCAAACGTACACTTGTTCGGATTCAACCTCAGCTTGAACTTTCTCAACCGGTCAAACAGCTTCTGCAAATTAACCAGGTGCTCCTCTTCTGTCTGCGACTTCGCAATCATATCATCTACGTACACTTCAATTTCTTTGTGCATCATGTCATGAAAGAGAGTCGTCATTGCCCTCTGATAGGTAGCACCAGCATTCTTTAGCCCAAATGGCATCACCTTATAGCAGAACGTGCCCCAAGGTGTAATGAATGTCGTCTTTTCCATGTCCTCTGGCGCCATCTTGATCTGATTATATCCAGAGAAACCATCCATGAAAGAGAATACCGAGGATTGAGCCGTATTATCAACCAATACATCAATGTGAGGTAATGGGAAATCATCTTTCGGACTCGCTCTATTCAAATCCCGGTAATCGACACACATTCTGACTTTACCATCCTTCTTCGGCACAGGAACGATGTTGGCCACCCATGGGGGATAACTTGTAACAGCCAAAAAACCTGCATCCCACTGCTTCTGAACCTCTTCCTTGATCTTAGTTGCCATGTCAGGACTCGTTCTACGAAGCTTCTGCTTGACCGAAGGACATCCTTCTCTAAGAGGTAATCGATGCACCACAATGTCTGTATCTAACCCAGGCATATCTTGATATGACCAGGCGAATATCTCCACATATTCTCTCAGCATCTCAATCAGCCTCCTCTTGACAGAGTCCTCTAAAGCAGCCCCAATCTTGATTTCTCTTTTGGCGTCCTCAGTACCCAAATTAACAACCTCCAACTCCTCCTGATGAGGTTGGATGACCCTTTCCTCCTGCTTCAGCAATCTGACCAATTCTGCAGGAAGTTCACAGTCTTCCTCACTCTCCTCTTCAGCTTGGTAGATGGGATTGTCGAAATCATACTGAGCCATAACAGAACTGTTCATAGTGAATGCCATAAGATCGCTTCTGCATGTTTAATGCTTTGTTTTAGAAAAAAGAGTTCAATAAAGTCACAAAAAACAAAAACATTGCCATTTTTATTGTTTTGAAAAAGGATGAAAAAAAAAAAAAAAGAAAGACAGGGATCACAAAGTTTGATTTCAAAAAATGTCCTTCATTAATGATAATCATTAAAACATGATGAGGCCCTACAATGAATCACTACGCCTTGGGCAGAACGTAGGATTTTCATGCAAAATGACAAAACAACAGAAAATTACTCTGTCAGAAGAGTAACTTGAACCACTTCTTCAGCCGTCCAGTTGTTGATAGACCCCCCTGGTGCACACGGGCGAACCCAGTTGTCCAAATCACAATCACTGTCACAGTCTTCACTACCGGTTGCAGAGACGTCGCCATGATTCATCAGCCCAGCGCTGGTAAAGGTACTCGGACCCGCTTGACCATTCTGCTCTGCTTGGAGAGGCTCATAACCAACGCCAAATTTGTCTTCTTTGACAGGCAAGTCCACCATCTTGCCCCAGCCTTCAGCTTTGCCAGAATCAACAACCTCCTTAGCCTGCTTGTAAGAAGTAATTGAAGCACCTGGCTTCCTCTGCTCAGCGTACGCCACTTTCTCAAGAGCCACAGTCTCAAACGCCTGGCATAAGGTTTCGTGGATCTCGCCATCCACCTCAACATATTTGAACGAGGATAGATGACTCACCAGAATCTCTTCTTCACCGCACACAGTCACAATCTGACCGTTCCAGACATACTTGAGTTTTTGATGGAGAGTCGACGAGACTGCCCCTGCTGCATGAATCCATGGACGCCCCAATAAACAACTATAGGCGGGCTGGATGTCCATAACATAGAAGATGATATCGAATACCTCAGGACCTATCTTCACAGGCAAGGTAACTTCCCCACACACAGAACGTTTGGATCCGTCGAAAGCACGAACGATCAGGTCACTGGGAGTAAGCACAAACCCTTCCACATCAATCTTCTTCAGAATCTGCTTAGGCAGCACATTCAGCGACGACCCGGTGTCTACCAATACGTGAGACAACACTGCCCCCTTGCACTCCATGGTGATGTGCAAGGCTTTGTTATGGTTCCGCCCTTCAGGCGGTAAGTCCAGGTTGGTGAATCCTACACCATGCCTGGTGCTCACATTGGCCATCACACCCTCCAGTTGATTGACAGAAATCTCCTGAGGCACGTAAGCCAGATTCAACATCTTCAGCAAGGCATTACGGTGTGCCTCAGAGCACAACAACAGTGAAAGTATAGAAATCTTGGACGGAGTTTGATTCAACTGATCTACAATCTTGTAGTCACTCTTCTTGATTATCTTCATAAACTCCTCCACGTCCTTCTCAAATGACCCCTCGGGCGCTTCCTTCTGGACAGGTTCTTCCTCAACCACAGCTTGCTTACCCTTTGCTTTGGCGAGAGCCTCAGCATTATTGTCCCTCAAAGGCTGCGGTGCGAACAGACGACCGCTTCTGGTAAAACCTCCTGGACCCCCTACATTATCCACAGCCGGACCAACAGTTGCAGGAACTCTATTCGGTAAACCAATTGTCACTGGAGCTTGATTCACTGGTCTCGTCTGACTTTCAGCCCTTCTGTAACTGCGGTGAGCATTATCATACTTCCACGGCACGGCTCTACTATTCTCAACAGCCCTTCTTCCAGACGCGGCGATAGTAGTTGGAGCACTGATGGTTACAGGCACGGAAATGGTAACTGGGGTACCATTTGTTGCAGGTGCACTAACGACCCTTTGTCCACGTTCTTCAGACGGTTTAAAGTAAATGGTGATAGTTGACACTGTCCCACGATCTTTTACAGCCCTACTGAATTGCAAACAACCCTCATCCATCATACCCTGGATACCGGCCCTTAACTGGTCGCAACCATTCTCAGATTCTGCACAGCCCAAACAATCCTCATCACAGCCCGAGTAGACACCCCCATTCAGCAGACGGCCCTTCACAACTAGCAGAGAAGTCTGAACATCATCAACATTAACAACCAGATCTTCAGCTTCTTTCCCCTCAATATTGTTCACTCTATGCCCACCATGCTGAGGCATAGGGTTGTTTACGACGTTAGGCACTGGAGCGAAGTTGATCGCCTTGGCATCGATCAAATCTTGGACCTTGTGCTGGAGAGCCCGACACTTCTCAGTATGATGCCCTGGTGCCCCAGAGTGAAAGTCACAACGGACGTTGGCGTCGTACCCAGGAGGCAATACTGTAGGCGGAGCCATTGTACGCAACTCAACCATCCCCAACCTGAGTAGTTCGGGCAGCAGTTCGGCGTACGACATGGGTAGCGAATCAAAACGTCGATCAGGCATCCTTTGTCTGGGCTGATACGGACGTTGCTGTTGTTGTTGTTGCGGTTGTTGAACTCTTTGTTGTTGTTGTTGACGAGGTTGAGGTGCCGGAATGGTTACTGCAGCAGCTTGACGGTATTCAATTCTGTTCTGATCTCTGCGGTGTTGAACAGCATTAGTTTCACCCTCTCTTCGACGAGGTGCCCCAGCAAACGGCTTCTTAGAAGAAGAGGAACCAGCATCTTGGATCTTCCCAGTTTTAATCAAGCTCTCAGTCCTCTCTCCACAAATGACAACATCAGAAAAACTACCGAATGGGCAGCTCCCCATCCGGTCCATAAACACACCTTGAAGAGTACCGATAAACATATCTGTCAACTCCCTCTCCAGCATAGGGGGTTGAACTCTAGCAGCCAGTTCACGCCACCTCTGGGCGTACTCCTTGAAGCTTTCATTGGATTTCTGACAAAGACTCTGCAGCTGAGTCCGGCTCGGTGCCATGTCCATGTTGTGTTTGTATTGCCTCAAGAAGGCCTCACCCAGATCCCTCCAACAGCGGATAGAATCTCTCTTCAATTCCATGTACCAGTCCAAAGAAGCCCCAGATAGACTATCTTGGAAAAAATACATCCACATCTTTTCATCATCGGTATACGCAGAGATTTTTCGATAATAAGCCTGCACATGGGTGCGAGGGCAAGAAGTACCGTTGTATTTATCGAAGGACGGTGCTTTGAACTTGTAAGGGATTCTCAAACCTTCCACCAACCCCATATTGGTAACATCAAAACCGAGAGAATTTTGACATTCCATAGCTCGGATCTTCTCAGCAAGGGCATCAACTTTACGATCCCTCTCATCAACCCTTCCCAGAACGTCTTCGTCTTCACTGAGCAGAGTGAACATATCCTCTTGTCTGTCAACAATCGGAACAGGATTACGGGCCGGGGCACGGACTGCTCTGGCATTAGCGGCATCTGGAGCAATAGGTTGACCGTTGATTCGAATACCCCCCAACTCATCACCTACAGCATAGTTGTTGATGGGTACAGCAGCAGCAACATTATTATCATTGACCGGGCCTCCCTCTGGCGGAGCATGGTTGACCGGTGGAATTGCAGCCTCTTGTCTCTGAACCATGGCTCGAAGTTCTTCTTGACCTTGTGCAACCCCTTGCATCATATTCATAAACTGGGCCATGTTAGCCTTCATCTCAGCCAACTCAGCTTGAACTTGATCCATACCTCTCTGTTGATTCAGTCTTGTTGAGTAGCGGTGCGGACGTTGATCAGCTATCCTGCCTGAACAGGAACCAAGAGTGAGAAGTCACGACCAAGAACACCTGTTATGCAAAATGATATGAGTATGGTGCTAATGATGCGTATGATGCACATGATATGTTCATTCCTCAGGCATTCAAAGAGCCTGAGTCATCCTCAAAAGATGGCAACCTGCAGCAAGAACAACATAGAAGCACAGAAACAACATACACAAGAGTGATGAGTACAAGGTGAAACCAACAACCTCATCTATATGAGTAACAGGATCATACAACAAAGTCGACAAAGAAAATCCAAACAATCGGAGTACAACAATGAATCCCATCCAACAAGCCTGGAGGTGATTCTCAACATACATATCAAAGATACAAGCTAAGACAAACGGCCTCCCGGAATGAGAGTCTTCAAGTACTGACACTGGTCTATCAACAGGTCACATTCTGAACATTCTGGCAAAAGAGTGATCTTCTCCTTCAGTTGTCGTCTAAGCTCTACCACTTCTCCTCCAAGGTGGTTCTCTGATGCCTGTCTCAAGTCTACTTCCTTCTTCAACTGGATGTCTTTATCTCTGAGTTGCTTCTCCAAGTCTCTGATCTTCTTCTGATAGCTGGCCTCAACTCTCTGCAGCCTCAAGCACTCCCGGTGTTCTGCATCTAACATGCTCTCCATCTCCTCGTAGGATCTCTTCTTGCTTCTCAGTCTGCTAGCATCTTCTTCTCGCACTCCTCTGAGTTGATGAGCCAAATTCAACCTATCAGCTTTGGCTTTGTACAGCTCCATCTGGGTATCTTGCTCCTTCTCTCTCAAACGGCGATTCTCCATCAGGGCTTGCTTGTAGTGCTCCGCAGGCACACTCTCAGCAAGGATCAAAGGTGGTTGCTCCTGCAACGGCTCCATCCTATCGTAGGGTAACAACAAAGTTTCTACTCTCTCCTTGACCCAATCAGTGTAATCGGGCATAGCAACGGCAAACTTCTTCCCTAAGACAGATCCATCCTTCACACCAATAGACTTCCAAGCTCTCCCTATCTGCTCCAATCTGTCTGGGTCACTCCGCTTCTCAAAATACACACTTTCAGCTACCTCAGCCTCAAGTGGTCTTCCCTTCATCACAAACCCCAACTGGCGAAGAGAAAGAACCGGGTTGTAATTGATGCAACCCCTAGTCCCTACGAGTGGCACATTACGGAATCCTCCACAGCTCATAATGACGTTACGCACATCCATCCGGTAAAATTGCCATCTGATATCATAGGAAGTAAGAGACATAACCCTCTGAGTCCACTTATGCGTGCTCTGAGCATCCACAAAAGGTCCACTGACTGGCAGAAGAGACAAGAACCATCTGGGCAAAAGCGAGAGACAACACCTGATAGCCCCACCCTTACCATGCCTATTGTGAATAGCATAGTAAGTGTCAGCTAATAGAGTAGGAACTGGATTTCCTCCAATGAAAATACTGACTGCAGCATAGTCAACAAAATTGGGCATACTCGGAAACAGGACGATCCCATAGATCATGACGGCCAACTGAGCATGAAAGGCTTCCCAACTTCCCTTCTCTGCTTCTTCTCTAGCTACCCTCAACAGAAACTTCAAAGGCAATCCTACAACATCCCCACTGGACTTCCAACTATCACTGACTTCCTTGATACCCAAATGGAGAGCTCTGGCAACAACTCTGAAATCAACCTCCTTGGGCACATCCAAGAAAGGAACCTGATACCGGACCGGGACACTCAGCAGAATGGAGTACTCCTCAAGAGTAGGCGCCAACTGATAATCTTGAAAGGTGAAACAATGAAGCTCTGGGTCGTAGAACTGTAGAAGAGTCTGCAACGGCACCGGATCGACTACCATCTTCAACAGTGTCAGAATATCTCCATACTGGTCAACAAACCCCTTCTGGTTACCACTGGTCATAAGGTTGCTCAACTCAATCAGAGACGTCAAAGGTTCACGGTGAAAGCTGTAGGAACAAGTCTTCCGCTTCAACTCTGGGACTGTTGTCATCTCTATCAGTGAACAAGCTCTGGAATGTACCTGAGAAATGATATGCATGCAGGGATTAGTTTTTTTTCTTCTCTTTTTTTTTCTTTTTTTTCTTCTTTTTTTTTGTATCCTTTTTTATTGCGTTTCTTTTGAAAAATAAATATGCTATGATGCAAATGATGCAGACTGGACTGGTTGGCTGTGTCTCTCAGAACACAGGATCAAAACTTCGGCTTGAACTCGGAACCACAAATTCATCTGAAACCCAAAGTCATATGAGACCCCAAACTTCTGAACCAATAGTCACCAACAGGATCACAAGTCACCAACCAGTCACCAACAAGTCACCAACAAGTACCTGTACCTGTAATAATGATCATTCCCTCCCCACTCACGGGTGTCATCTAGGCCAGGGTAAGGTCGAGAGAAACGCAACATAAATAACCTTTCGCAGAATATCATCATATACACACCCGAAGTATGTAACGATAATATCCCACCAGGGTCTGAACTGCTCGTGATATCAATGTTCCGCTAAGTGGCGCAATACCACCCGCTTCCCATGAATCACTCTATTCCTAAGTATCCTAGATTTCACTCATAGCCTGGGTATTGGGCCTTTTACCTCATGTAACTCCCATCCCAACAGAGAGAAACAGACAACCAGCCAGATGAATAATGAATGAATGCAAACATTAATGCAAACAATAAATGCAAACAGTAAATGCAAATATATACAAATGAATGCAATAAATAACAGCACAAAGCAACCAAAGCCCTAACCTAGAGAGCGCTAGGAGAGACTCGCTTAGGGAAGATGGACCAGCATAGGTCAACTTCTCTAGTATCCCCAGCAGAGTCGCCAGCTGTCGCATCACGCGAAAAACCGGCGGGAAAACAAGAACAACAGAGCCGCCACCGTGCGTTATTTATCCCAAAAGAGGGAAAGGAAACGCTCGAAGTAAACCTGGAAAAGAACATGGTCTCGCGACCAAAGAGAATGGGTTCGGGAGTCGGTTATGCGAAGGGAAGGTATTAGCACCCCTACGCATCCGTAGTACTCTACGGGATCCACGCACAAAAGGAAGGAAAATGGTTGCTAAAACACTGCTCACACACACACACACTGGCTGAAAGAGACAAAAGAAACTGACTGAAACTGACTCGGCAGGACATAGTATCCTGGGCCTACTTAGTCTATCAGACATAGACATTAGAGTCGAAGTAGTTCGGACTGGGGAAACGACACATGCTCGCTAGGACATCGCATCCTATGCATACGTATCTCCTCGGACGAGAGAAGAATCAGAGCATTCGTAGCTCGGCTGACACACACACAAACAGACACAAACAAAGGCAAACGTGGAGCCTGAATGCCAATCACTGGACTTACATCAGCATCCGAACCAAAACGCACACAAAGAGGCAAACGTGGAGCCTGACTGCCAATCACTGGACTTACATCAGCATCCGAACCAAACACACGCACACTGGAACCTAACTGCCACTCGATGGACTTACATCAGCTTCCAAGCACACAACAAGACAAAACAAAGACACAGGCGCCCGGAGAGATCAGCTCATCTCCTGCCTACGTACCTCATCTGGTATGAGGATCAGGGCGACGTAGTTCCCCTACAGAGGGATAAAAGGACTAGCCTAACCAGATAACAGAGGGAGACACAACACTAGGGAGACTACGACTTGAGCCTAGATGTTATCATGCAAAATCATCCCTAAGTTAAGGTTTCTAGCTAACTTGCACAGGAAGCAAGCCTATCCTAAACATGACTTGCACAGGAAGCAAGCCACAGACACACTTAACTTGCACAGGAAGCAAGTCAAGCACAACCTAACTTGCACAGGAAGCAAGTCTAAACTAACCCTAACTTGCACAGGAAGCAAGTCAAACAATCACACAAGCACAGGTAGCACACACTATACACAAGCAAGTGGCTCAAACAAGGGTTAGGTTTTAGTCGAGGGGTCATATCAACCTCAACAAACAAACCTCTGGAACTGGGTGAATGTGCTCTTAACCTTGCCATTGAGGGGCTAAGGTGAAGCAGATGAAAGGTGAGTGAAGATAAGACTTCACAGCTCTTATCCCTGGCCTGGGAGAGCTTAAGACAAGAATGTGTGGGTTCAGAAAGTGGGAACCCTTCTACACATTTGAAACTGACTCAACTGTACAATTGTACAAGATCTTGGGTTTGTATCTGCAATGCACCAACACAGTGGTGTGAGCAAAGCAGATGACACACAGAATAGCAGGGGATAGGTTGCATATCCCTTGGGTTCTGCCAATCGCCTCTTCACTTAGGAGGACTTTGACTCTATGCAAGGACAAAATTAAACATCCACAAACATTGCCTCTTAAGGAGGACTTCAGACAGTTGCCTGGCCAAGTAACAGGCCAGGTCTTCCAGACTACATGAAGATTAGGGGATATACCTCAATGCAAATTGCTTATACAAGCAAAGCAAAGCAAAAGTTCACAAGGAACTGAGCAACTAAAGTACCTGAAACCAGTCAAGCACAGTTAGTATACAAGACAAAGTTAAATCAAAATGAAACAGACATCAACCAGTCAACACAAGCAAGTGAATGTGCAAGGCACAAGGCTCAAGGCATGTGAGCCAAGCCACCTACAAAACAAAGAGATTAGCTCATGATAATCAGATGAACTCAATCAAATTGTAATGATCTCTTTGAGGCATTTGTAGCTTAACCTGAAAACATGAACTCAAACATAAGTCACAGGACCACTAGGACAAGCCTAGGGTCAAAAAGGAATGAAAAAGTTAAAACAGCAAAGGGCAAACAACCAAAATCATGTTCAAACAATCAAGAATCAATACCAATTGGGTTCACATTCATATCAATCACTATCATCATTTCATGAACAAATTAGGTCAAGGTATAGCAAACAGAAGCTCATAGAAGTCAACAACAAGACTTGCATCAAAACCAATCTCAAACATTTCCAAAAATCATCAAATAAATCATGATCAATCACAACCCACAGCATGGTAAGCATGTCAAATTTCATCTCATTTGGACAAGTGAAAGGCAGTCAATGAAAATCAGAAAGGCAAAGCAATTTTGAACATGCTCAAAGAAGTCAACCAAACTTGCATCAAATTAGAAAAATCATAAATCAGAGATGGTGTATGATAAATGAATGGGACTAAAACCATGGCAAAGATGAGGATGTCTAGTTATCTCATGTAAAATTTCATGTCCATCTAATAAAGTATGAGAATTTCACAAATGAAATGGGAACAAGTGTCACACAAGGTCAACATTTTGGTCAAACAGGGGAGAAAATCTCAAACAATTAGGAAATGCCACAAATAATTCCACGAAAATTCACATGTAAACTAGACATACAAGAGTAGGTTCATGCAAAAAATCAGATCAATTGGAGGTCAAGAAGCATGGTAATGAAAATCATGAAGTTGGACATCAATGGTGTGACACAAATTGTCACCCCCTAATTCAGAAAATCATAACTCACAAACCAGCAATGATAAATTCACAAACTCTACATCAAAATCACCATGAATGTGTCTAGTTTAAGCACAAAAAATTTGGGAGCCATTGGATAAAGTATCATCATTTCACAAATGTTTTGGCAAAGTGTACAAAATATGCATACATGTCACAAACCCTCATACAAATTAAAATCCATTGATCACAAAATTCTGGAAAAATTATGATAAAAAAGTAGAGATCATGATGAAGATAATGCAAAAATTCCCATGAGAAATGGATTTAAAATGAATGAGTTATGATTTTTCAAAGTTTGATGATTAAAATGAAATTAAAATAAAAAAACAATGTCATTTAATGGGTCATGTGCCACGCTGATGGCAAACTTGTAAATAACCCATCCACTTAATCAAACGGCCGCGTTTTGGCAAAGGAAATGAAATAATGTTATTGGTTGATGGCCCAACAATGCCATGCAGCACGTGAAACAGCAGAAAAAATCTGGAAAAAATGGCTTTAGGGTTTCTAAGCTACAGTAGCAACTTCATCTTCTTCCCAAATCGTGAAAACCGAAATATGCCCAGAAATTGGAAACAAGCATGGCAATCAAAACATTAGACAAACCTTATCAACATCCTAACATCAAAAATCATGAAATCGAGCTAGCAATGGAAGAACTAAGCAAAACATCATTCACATGTGAAACTTTAAAACAACATAACTTGCTAAATACTTGACCATTTTCAAAAACAAAACCATCATGAAGCTCAGCATGGAGAGACCTTTCTAAAGCATGTATCTATTTTAAGAAACAAGGAGGTCGAAATTTTACCAAAGTTGATGAACAGTTGTGATACAGTCGTTATTTGGTAGCTTTGACTCAAAACAGGTGCGCCTCAAGCTTCTAAAAGATGGATGATGCAGAAAGTCTGGTTTGAAACAACTTGATTTGGCTCTGAATAGCTTCTGCCATTGAAGATGTTTGAAGATGAACAGCCACGAAAAGCTTCTTACAGTTGAATGATGATGGTTGAAAAGTGCATGAAATGATGCTTGGATGATGCAGCAACAATGGTATGGTCGTATTCTTTGGAGGATTTTTGAAGATTTTGGAAAATGGCAAGGAGATGGATCTTTTAGAGAGATGAGTTTTCTGTGATATCTTGTGGCTGCTAGGGTTTCTAAGTGACAGAAAATCATCTTTTAATTCTCTGTTTGAAGGTACAAATGATGGTTCATGAAAATATGGAGTAGAGTGGGTGAGAAGTGTACTTTCTTTCCAATTTTCAAGCAACTAGGTGATGGCTATGTGTACTGCATAAAAATGGGCTTGCAACAAGTCATAAACCACATTTCTGAACTATTTCAATTGGCCAAATGGTTTAAAAATGATTATTTTGAAAAGTCAAAATTCAACTCACTTGAAATTAATTAAGGCAAGTTCAAAAAGGCCATTTTGCATGGTGATGTTTTGGTGAATGAAAGTTACATTTTTGGAAAGAGGGGATCAAATGTGACTTGTAGGAAAAAACCCCACCCAAATTGGCCAAATGGTTTGAGAGATATGGCTTTTTGAAGTTCAAGAATTTCTGAAAATGATTTGATCATATCTTGACAACCATACATGGGAATTGAGAGTTCTTGGACTTTTTGGAAATGGGAGAACAAGATCTTCAACTTTCATGTTGGGAAAAAATTCATTTGAAGCTTGTATCATGATGTAAGTTTGAGGATCAAGACTTTCCATTTTTGGCAGGTTTCAGTTACAGGTCCAGTTTCCATTTTTGGAAATTTCTGATCTGGCTTCAAATTCTTCCATGATGGTGTTTGACATGATATATGAGGACTATATGGACATGAATAAGCTCTCTCAAACCAAATCCAACCATCAAATCACTGATTAAATGGACAGTTGACCAACAGTTGACTTTTAGGGTTTCTGACTGATTGTGCATTGACTGATGACTTCTGAACATCCAATCCTTGACCAAAACACTTCAAATGGATCCCCAAGTCATGTGAACATGTTGGACCAACCCTAGGGCCTTGGCTCAATGAAAATTGTGCTTGCTTGCTTGACTGACTGATCTCCTGACCAGTTTGACCTAATTTCTTGATTGGCTTGCACTTGAGGCAAATGGGACAATGCAATGCTATGCAGTGGACCATGTTATGCTATGACCTAATATGAGAATGTATGTACAATGATAGGTGCAAATTTGAGGTGTTACAGCTGCCCCTATTCAATCAGCTGGGAACCCGAATGGATGAGAGCAACGGCTGTCAGACTTTCAGGGTAAGCAGGGATTGAATACCAAGAACCGTAGAAATTTGCACTCTGCCGGATATGATACCAGGAGAACCACGTCATTTACTGATGACGCCTGCAATTGACAACTTCAGAAAGGCGAAACCATTTACCGATGGTTAGAAGATGGTAATTTGATATTTACCGATATCAGCTTCAGCGAGACCATTTACCGATGGCTGTTGGGAAACGAATCCGATGTAAAAGGAAGCAAGACCATTTACCGATGGTGGCTTCAAAGAAACTTGACATTTACCGATATCAAATTCAACTCGACCATTTACCGATGGCTACTGCAACTGGGGATCTGATATTTACCGATATCGAAGCATACGGGGCCATTTACCGATGGCGTCTCCACTTGAGGAGGAACAAAATCTTTGTGGTGTAATCAGACAAAACGTTTACCGACGACTTCTGGGGATCTTGATTTTATCAACAAGGAAACAAAGCATGACCAGACATTTACCGATGACTGGGATGAGACTCGACGTTTACCGACATCGAAAGATGATGTTTACCGACATCAAAACAAACGACCAGACATTTACCGATGACCGGGGAACACTTCACTAAAGGAAAACAAATATTTGCAACTGGAAACCAGATAGGACATTTACCGATGACTCTACTGGGGATTTCTAGCTGGGGATTATCAGACATTTACCGATGACTGCAGAAAAGACTCGATGTTTACCGACATCGAAAGATGATGTTTACCGACATCAGAAAAATGACCAGACATTTACCGATGACTGGGGAGAAAACCCGATGTTTACAGACACCGAAACAATGGTGTCCAGACATTTACTGATGACTGGGGAGAATACCCGATGTTTACAGACACCGAAACAATGGTGTTTACTGACACCAAAAATGATGACCAGACATTTACTGATGACTAGAGAGAATACCCGATGTTTACAGACACCGAAACAATGGTGTTTACTGACACCAAAAATGATGACCAGACATTTACTGATGACTGGAGAGAAAACCCGATGTTTACAGACACCGAAACAATGGTGTTTACCGACACCAAACAAAGAAACACACGCGGGTGCTGATATGACACTTACCGGTATCACAAGAACGACTTTTTAGATATGTCAAGGCAAGGTTGACCACTTGCTGGGGGTCTTACTGGGGAGAAACAAACTTTCTGTCACCAACGGGTGAGGTAATAAACCTCTGTGGGGATATCAATCCTGAATGCTGTCAAGAGCAACTGTAGCAGACTTGCTGTGCTGATGTTGAAGGAAATGATCCGCCTCTGCCGGGGATACGGTCTGGTGAGGTTAACACATGAATGCATATGTTTGAATTTTTCTATGGCGTAATGCTCCATATTAAATGGGAATGCTACGCAGTTTGAGGGTGCAATGATCACTACATGCAAGATGCAAAAATGATGAAAAACTCCGGCTGGGTAAGATGGGCTTGGTAAACTAAGGTCCTTGGCTTCTAAGGTCTATATTGGAAAAAGTAATGTCTAACCACAACTACTTGTGTGACATTATTGATCCCAACATGACCTCCACCAAGTGAATGGGCTTGCAAGTCAACTTGCTAAGGAATAACTCCACACAAGTCGACAAGACTATGCCATTCTCCTATCCTAAGTGCACTCGAGTTCGGGTATAGAACTCATCTCACAAAGATCACCAAGAACACAAGGAATTAATATTCAAGCAATTCAATCATTACATACAATACAGTAATCCCAAATTGCACAAAAATATGTCACACAAAGAAAAAATATACAATACAACAAATATGAAAAGTAGGCAAAACCCACTAGGATTTGCTCTATTTATTCCCCAGCAGAGTCGCCACTTTTCTGTAGCGGGGTATTCGTTACCATTAGAGATATTGACTAAATCCAAGGTAAATCATACAAGTCGAGTTGCCACCGCACTTCTATTTATCCAAAGGAATGGTTAGAAAGCGAACAAAAACCTAAAAGTTTTATCGAATCAAAAACTAGTAAAAATGTCAGAGATCTGGGTAAGGGGGTTGGTTATGCAATGGGAAGGTATTAGGCACCCAAAGCATCCTAGGTACTCCTAGGGAGCCCTTTTCACATTTGTTGCAAAGGTTATTATTTTTGTGAAAATTTATTTGTGCAAACATGATTGAAGGGATGAGAAAAGCGTGTATGTTTATCTAATGTACTACTTACTAAAAGAAGGGTCAAAAGAAAATGACTCGCACGGATGTCGCATCCACTGCATACGTATCTCATCTGAATCTGAGAATCAGAGTCTTCGTAGCTCGGCTACCTAGGGGTTAAAGAGGAGTGTGCTCGCTAAGACATCGCATCTTATGCCTAGGTATCTCATCTGGGATGAAAATCAGAGCAAAACGTAGTTCGACGACTACAGGTTAAAGGTTGTGTTTTGGGGTGAACGACGTTACTACGCAATCTACCGGATGCTCGACCTTTGGAGACTTACTCGCCTGTAGTAGAAGGAGTAAACATGTTCTTAGGAGAAGAAAAATCAATGAGTTGGGGTGTTTTAGGTATGCTCATGCAAAAAGGCAGTCCTAGATGAAGGAACCGCGCTACCTTAATTGACATGCCACGAGAGGCTATACGAAACCTAAGAAAGCGGTAAAATGCGGAGAAAATAAAGGGATTGGGAGATCTACCGTACGGATAAAGATCCGAAGTAACAACAATTAGATAAATAAGAAACCCAAAGACTCTTCCAAGCTAAACACCATCAAAGAAAGCGAGTCAGTACAGGTAATCGGAATAGACCTCCAGGTGGTACCCCACAAATAAAGTGGAACACCAAGCAAACTATCCCTGCAAGAGTATGTGAGCCATCACAAAAACTCAACAAACAGGTTAGAGTAATATGACGGAATTAGGAGAAAACAATGCCATAACAAACACAAAACAGGTTAGAGCAAACAGGAAAAACAACTACTGTCGCGATCGCTGCTGCATCGCCTAGCGAAAACTTAGCGAAGCTTCGCTGCAGGCTCGCCTAGCGAAGGTGCTAGCGAGCGCCTGCGGGTTCTGGATTTCCCATTGATAACAGTACGATTTTAGGGACTCCAAACCCTATGGCATCCATCTCAGAAATTAAGTGATAAAAACATTCAAGGTATTGTTTACACATTCATGCATATCTAAACCCGTGGGCCAAAACTAAACGATACCTCATACATTCAGAGCATTCAAATTGAAAGTAATGGGAATAAGGGCAAACCTGGTTTGAGAGACCGATGAAACTCGAAAGGCACGGCTGGGTTTGCAAAGCAATGTTAGGGTTTGCGTGAGGCGGAGGCAAAAGTGTGTGAGTCCGAGTGAACCTTTCAGAGTTGCCTGGAGGTTGCTGCAGATTAGTTCGTAGGTTTCCCTTATGCCTCTTTTCTCTCTCTTTTTCTCCAGGGTTTGTAATAGTCTCCAGCCTCTTTCTCTAGGGTTTGTAATAGTCTCCGGCCTCTTTCTCTAGGGTTTGTAATAGTCTCCAACCTCTTTCTCTAGGGTTTGTAATAGTCTCTAGCCTCTTTCTCTAGGGTTTGTAATAGTCTCCAGCCTCCTTTTCTCAAATGAAGCTATGGTATTTATAACCTGATTTTGGTGACTTGATGGGCTCAGAATCAAGCCAAAAAATTTCTGTTATTTTCTAAAATGCGCGCTCTTCACCTAGCGAAGGATCTGCTCGCTTAGCGAGCATGACAGTTCTCTTCGCTAAGCGAACCAATCTGCTCGCCTAGCGAGCATGACAGCTTAGGAACAAATTTTTGCTCCTTCATGTTTAGCATTTTGAATGATGAATAACCCCCATTTGAACCTGTTGGGAGTAACTCAAGTCTTTCCCTTGTGTTGACTGATCACCCGAATAGAACCCACAAAGTGTCTTGGATGATACTCAAGCTTCAAACAAAAGATGTTAGTGACACATTTTTGTGCTTTTGGTTAGTAAACAATAGTAAGAGAAACAATGATATATAATTCAAGCATGCTTGATGATCTCAAACCAATCACAAGGAGTCCCACCCAAAGGCAAAGGGAACCAAGATGCTTAAGATCCTTGAGGCAATGCAAATGCAATGTTATGATGCCATGAGGGATCTTAGGGTCAAAATTGGGGTCTTACAACAAGCATGGATCCTTGAACCAAGACATCTTCCAAAGGAATAAAAAAAGGCCAAATTTCCACACAATACCATGAAAGAGGGGAGACTTACAATCTCACTTACCAGAATGCTATGCCTTTTGTGTCAACAATTTAGTGCTATGTTAAGCAATCGTAATTGGACTTATGTAGAAGTCATAACTATTTGAGGTCGGGCAATAGAAATTTTAGTGTTAATGCATGTTAGAGACATGGTATTATGAACCATGCTCCTAAAACATACCACATTTAAAAAGAATATGCAAAAGGGTGGACCTAATCTCATCCACACTCATGTTGATTTTACAATCAACAAGCCTTAGGATGTAGAGATATCATAGGTGTATGACATGAATGAAGAGAGAATGGGATCAAGATGAAGAGGGAAGAGAAATGGAATCAACACAAATTGGTCAAAGGAGGATTTTTATCAAATCAAAATCATTCATTCATTTTGGGAGATGAAATGTACATTTCATCAATCCCCTAAATCCAATGATTTTAACTCAACAAAGTCAAATCAACCTTGACCAAGGCCCAACAACATAAGTCAAACTCAACAAGTCAATATCAAATGCTCAACATAATTTATTTTGCAATTAAACAATTAAAATCAATTAAATAATGCATTAAATTAAATTATGGTTTGTCAAATTCCTAAAACCTCATCAAAACACCAAAGAAATGACCATGAGATTTATCATAGGTCAAACAAGGTCAGAGGACCTTGGAGAATTTTTTTCATAATTTTTGGAAACTTAAAAGTATTTTTAAACAATTAAAAATATTCACAAAATCAATTAAATCATGAAAAATATTAATAATGATCCAAAAAATGATTTTAACTCAGAAAATGAAAGAGGAATTTTTTTTTGGTGAAACTCTCATATTTTTTGGATCAATATTAAAATTAATATGAATTAATGAAAATAAACCAAATAAAAGAAAAAATCAGAAAATAGAAAAAACGTGGACCACTTGATCTCCCTCATTAATTGAGGTGGCAGATCAAGTGGTTGTTAGCGCGCATTCCACCATCGTCTTGAGTCAGCGCGTAACATAAATGGTAATCAGTTTCAACGCGCATGATTAAAACATTTCAAATGGATCATGTGGTTATGATGAGTGACAACACATCACCGGAGCCAAAGCTCCGATCTCCTTCTCCAGTGAGCTTCATCGGACTGGTTCACTCACAACCATCACCAAAATTAAAAATAAGGACATGGATTTAAAGTAAAAATGCCTCTGAGCTCGAATCAGGCCTCAATTTATCCTAACTCCAAGTATATTGAGAGATACAAGGAGTTGAAATTTGAGGTGCACAATCTGAGTTGCTTCGATTTGACCTCAAAGCAACTCAATTTTGTTGCCTACGTTGGTAGGACTTTAGACAACCAAGGATCCAAGAGAATTATGGAGAATTAAGTGAGAATCAAAGAGATGAAAGTTTCTGGAAAATACCTTCAATGTAGGTATGTGCTTGATTGATCTTGCTCTTGCTTGCTCTTGATCTTGCTCAGGACACTTAAAGGACTAGAATTGAATGGATGAAAAGCTCGGGACTCTTGGAGTTTTGAATCTCAAAACAATGAGATTCAAACTCAATTTCCAATGGAAATTATCAAGGTTATCCTTTGAAATGAGAGGGTTTGAAGGTGTGAATTCAAAGTTGGCGTGCCGGGTCCTCAATTCTAATGCATAAGGCCTCTATTTAGAGCCAAATGGTTTGATATTTGCACACTCGAAATGGAATTCCAAAAATAGTAATGTGCAATGCATGGGTGCATGGGAGTGTACAGGCCCATGAAATCACTTCTTCTGATCCATAATTGAGTACAAGCAATGCTGAGATCATGTTGGAATGCAAGGCAATTATGTATGGAATGTTTAAGTTTAATCTTGCCAAATGATGACCCAATGTTCAAGCCATGCGCAACCCATTTAAATCTTGTCCAAAATGGATGAAATTTGACTTTTTGGAAAGGATAGATCAAGAGGAACAACTTTCATGTTGGACACTTTTTCATTTAAAGCTTGGATCATGATGAATTTTAAGATGGAAGTTGGGAAAATCAAACATGTCAAAAACATTTCTATGTGTCAAGCCATACGTTCACTTATTCCACCTTGGCTAACTTTTTGTGTGAGCTTCAAATGAAAAAAGTTCCTTTACCAAAGTTGTATCTATCCCAAATTCCTTCAAAGTGGTAACAAATTTAACCTCATTTGGATTTAATATGAAGGAGTTATGCATTTTTGAAGTTGAGGAAAATCACTTGTTCAATGGCATTGGTCCAAAATGACCTATAATGTATCCTCATATCACATGCACATAAAAGTTGAATTAGCTCTTCCTCGAAACATCAAAGTTGAATTAGACATCTTGAATTTGATTTTGCAATTTGGAAATCTTTCATCTTTTAAAAATTGAGCAAGTTATGACCTTGGGAAGTTGATCTCTAAATTAGGGTTTAGACAAAATGACCTATAATATTTCACCATAAAAAATGACTTTCCAAGCAAAACTAGATCTAGACCTCAACATGAAAGTTGTTTGGAATGTCATTTAGAGTAACGTTTCTCTTAGAATCATTTTCATATGACAAAAATTGTAGGATGATACAAAGACATATTTTTGGTATTTTTGTTAGTAAAGATGATAAAATACAAAGTATGATATAATCAAATGGTGCTTGGTGATGTCTCCAATGAATGAGGGGTGAGGAGGATGCCAAGATGTGATCCCAATGCTAATGCATATGATGAGAATAGCATGAGGGATCTTAGGGTCAAAATTGGGGTCTTACAGTAGCAACATCAAAAAGTGTGGGGAGTTATCATGTCACAAGGAATATGAAATGTATTATTCAGACCTTCCCATAAATAAAGGGCAAATATAAGCATGTTGGCGTTATACCTTGGCCAAGTCGAATATGCCTTTATTTTTCCAGATACCCCTTTCTTCTTTTCCACTATATTCAGCTAATTAAGGTAAGTGTCATTGTTGGTGGAAGGAGAAGAACGAAATACAAGGTGGGGTTGTTCCATGAACTCTAAATTAAAGCTCTCGTCCTTAAATGCACGAGGTTTACAGTAAGGTAAACAAGGGAACAAATCTTCCAGTTTATTAGGATTCATTGATGATTTGGGTAAAGGACCCAGAAATGCACGAGTCTTACCTATAATAGAGAAGGGAATCAATACCTAGAAAGCCCAAATTATGGAATTTTATTTCTTCATTAGTGGTTCCAGAATGTAGGTACGTTCATTAGAATAAATATGACCTTCAATATCAGCAGTAAAAGTGATGTGAAGTTGCTTTTCTATGCTAGAAGAGGAAGCCATTTTTCTATAACTTAAGGAGAAGAAAAGGTGAAGATGAATTTTGCAGAAAATGAAAATTTTAGGGTTCAAGGAAAAGTAACATTGTGAAACGAAAGGAATAAGAGAAAAAGAAGTTATATATTTGTTAAAAGGAGACTCTTCGGTTTTCCCTTTGAAATTAGAACACCAGCGTATTGATTTTTTTGACTTAAATTATTAATAATTAATGATTTTTATTTCATTTAATATAGTTAATTTTTGTGGTCCATAATGGTCTTGGAAACCAGAGTCATTCTGGTTGGCACTTGAACAATTGTAGACATGACGACTAGGTAGAGGTAGCCATGATGATGATGACATATGCAAAATGGTTTGAATAGTGCTAAGTGTTTTACTAAAAAGATATCACATCTCTTCCATATTGCAAATATGATCAAAAATAACATTTTTTGGGAGGTATCTGTTAGCCTGAGGTTTTTTTGCTCAACGTTTCAATATGAAATGAGATATGAGATGCATGTAAATGCCAAGTGGAGATAACTAAGTCTTGATTTCGATACCAAGGGGACTTTTCACAAATTCGACAAATAGACTTTTCGACATATATGATTAGGCAACTTGAAGACGCTTTCAACAACATTAACGGTTTGAAAAAACCAAAGACAAGTGGTAACACATCAAAAGACAAAGGCCACATAGCAAGATACATGTCGAATTCTAGAGAGACAACTATTGTTGACAGTTATCGATGTACCTAGTATATAAGTAGATTTCGATGTTGTAATCAAGGTTCACATTTTATTTTATTCTCTTTAGAATTCACACATCTGAGTAACAAAGATAAATAATTTGTGAGAAATGTACGAACTTGCTTCCCACTCTTAATTCAAGCATTCTTTACCTAATTATTTTACTTTTGTATTTTTTCCCTTATTAATTTTATCCATTCAAGTACTTCTACATTTACTTCTTTATGTTGGAAAACATTTTAGCACAATCACATTTTCTCAAATGTTTAGCATAAAGCGTCCTTTAGGATTTTTCGAGTTTGATCCTTCAAGTGAACTAAAACTTGTAATTATTTACTAAAAACACCAGTAAATAATATGTTATCTGCTAATTGTTTCAGATGGCTTCTGGAAGATTACATACTGGAATAAAGAGATAAATCTCTAACATTGGTTGGCCTGCTATTCCATATGATTAATATAGATTATGAAGTTTAATGCACAAGCAGTTCTACACTGAGTTGGAAACCGTGTATTTTGTTCAAAAGAAGACTGTCGAATTAGAATATCCCGGTGAGTATTCAGATGTAGTGCAAGAGATTAATGCACAGGGTTGGGGTATCTGGAAACTCTCTTGGGTTCGGTGAAGAATAATTCCATTTGACCGAGATGCCACTCATTCCTACATCAAAGATAACTATGTGGAACACCCCATACGGTTAGTCCAATTCACAAGACAACTGGAAAAGGGAAATTAGAATTATGATGAAACTACAATCAATATTTGTGAATCATAAGAGACTTATGAATTGGGACGAGATGAACTCCTTGTCCGTTTTAAAATATTTAACATGGTCATCCAAGCTCAGATTTAGACGACTTTCCTCGTCAACAATGTTATACTTGAAAGTCACACATCATCTACTCACCCAAAGACCGCATAGTTAATATGGTATACAGTGAAAGAAAAATAAGTGGGTATATCACGAGTAATCTCCAACAAAGTTTAGGAGATTGTAGACTCATCAAATAAACAATCATTTAGTCTCTTAGGTTTAATAATGAGCTTGTGCAAGCATTACATAAGTCGACATTCCTGATCATCATCATATCAGAAAAATATCTAAGCTCGACGAGGATTTCATTACCATATATTGTACCAGTCAGAGAAAAAGAGGGGCACCAACATAAACACCACCACCACCACCATTTTCTCCTATTGCACCAACATAACCTCAATCGAGGCAACTAGCTTTGATAGTCTATATCCTACTATGAAATCTTGTTTCTCCCATGGGTGTGATATCTCTTAGATATACCACTGAGGTATGTTGTCTATTAACACTTCTATGCATACGTTGTAATTGTAGATGTATGACCCGCATGCTCCATTTGAGCCAGTACCCACTATAGAGGAGTTCAACAACTATTTGTAATGGCATACTAATAAGCCATTACGAGTAGGAAAGTGGTGACGCAAGTGGAAACGGAGTCAAAGAAAAAGCTGGTGCTAATGATGAGGAGGAGGAGGATGAGGAAAAGGAAGGCAAACAAGGGGAAGACGAAGAAACCGCTAGTGAAGAAGATTGATTGGCACGACAAAAGCAACATCACTGTGAAGTATTTTTCACTTAATCTAAACTTTTTTTTGTTTTAAATATGTTGTAGAATTATTTACATTAGCCATACAAAATGAACTTGGATGCGTTAATCATCTTTACATGAGCGCACCCAAAGTTCCTAACACATTTTGAATATTGTGATACGTCTGATTAACTTACTTCCCGATTAAATATGCATTAAACAAATAAAATGACATAGAAAAATAGGTTGTGTTGATGTCACAAAGGGTGCACTAAGCGCGCCACATAATTCGCCTAGCGCACATTAATGTCGAAGAGTGATATGGCTTTGTAGGTGCAATCATCAAAAGAAAGGAAAGGAAAAGGAAGCTGGAATGACAACAAAGGCAGAGGAGGTTACAACAATTCGACTGGTCAAAATCAACAAGAAGGAAATTGGTCGAATCAGAGAAAACCCTAGAACCAAGGCAACCAAAGAGGTGGTGTTGTAGGTAGAGGAAGAGGTGGTGGTCAAAAGCCAGACAAAGGTCACATTCAGTGTTACAATTGTCATAAGTATGATCACTATTATAGTGATTGTCCAGAAAAATCGAAGAATCAAGAAACTTATGCAAAGTTGGCGAAACATGAAGAAGAAGAGACGTTGCTGATGGTTACAACAAGAGATGAAGAGAGATTCAAGGACCAGTGGTACTTGGACTCAGGATGCTCATCACACATGTCTGGAAGGAAAAATTGGGTTGTTAACATAAAGCCCTCAAAGAAGAACATGGTGAAATTTGCAAATGACAACACTCTAGCAGTTGAAGGTGTTGGTGATGTTCTGATTATTAGGAAAGATGGCAAGAGGTCAGTAATTTCAAATGTGTTGTACATACCAGGCATGAAGAGCAATTTGCTCAGCATAGGGTAGTTAGTCAAAAAAAAACTACAAGGTGTCGATCGAACACAAGATGATGAGAGTTCTCGATTCAAATGGAAGGTTGATCTTGAAGGCTCCAATGTCTTAAAATAGAACCCTCAAGATCGAGCTAAATATGATGGAGCATAAGTGTCTTGCAACAACAGCCAACAAATATGAATGGATATGGCATTATAGACTTGACCATCTCAATTCAAAGACATTAGAGATTTGAAGAGAAGAAATATGGTTTCAGGATTACCAGAAATCGACATTCCAAACGAAGTGTGTGAAGAATATGTGGAGGCGAAGAAGAACAAGAACAACTTTAGTAAGGATGCAAGAAGCAGGTCGAAGGCAATTCTTGAAGTCATATACTCTGATGTATGTGGTCCTCTCCAGGTGGATTCGATTAGAGGTAACAAATACTTTATTACATTCATAAATGATTTTAGTCGAAAATTATGGTCTTACCTTATCAAGAAGAAAAGTGAAATGATTGAGGTATTTGCCAAGTTTAAATCTATGGTCGAAAGACAGAGCAACCGAAAGATCAAGATTTTGAGGACTGATGGTGGTGGAGAATATGCGTCGAAAGACTTCGATGCATTATGTGTGAAAGAAGAAATTATGCATGAGGTGGTGTCACCCTACACTCCACATCAGAATGGAGTCGCATAAAGGAAAAATAGAACCATTATGAATATGGTTAGAAGTATGTTGAAAGGCAAGCATCTACCCAAAGAATTATGGGGAGAAGCTGTGTCAACTGCGACATATATTCTGAACAGATCTCCAATGAAGAAGCTAGAAGGAATCACGCCAGAAGAATGTTGGTCTGGTGTCAAGCCTAGCTTGAGTCATCTGAGGGTGTTTGGATCTATAGCACATATACATGTTCCAGATCAGTTGAGAAGAAAACTTGATGACAAGTCGAATCAGATGATCCTGATAGGATATCATTCAACTGGAGGATACAAGTTGTTCGACCCAATGAATAAGCAAGTGGTGATCCACAGGGACGTGATCATATATGAGCTTAAGCAGTGTGGTTGGACTGAGAATGTAAAGAAAGATTCAATGAAAATCTATTATGATGAACCGGCTAGTGAAGTCGAAAGAGAAGTTCAATAGGAAGAAGTTAGAGGTGAAGCAGGCCCAAGCAGATCTCAAAGAACAAGACACATGCCTACAAGGTTGCAAGAATGTGTGATTACATCAGATGATATGGTCAATGAAGAAGGTGAGATGATACATTATGCTTTCTATGCAAATGTCGAACTTGTCAATGTAGCTAAGGCATTGAAAGATTCGAAATGGATGAAAGTAATGGATGAAGAGTTGAAGTCAATCGAAGTCAACAACACTTGGTCACTTGTCGAATTGCCCCAAGACAAGAAGGCAATCGATGTGAAGTGGGTGTACAAGGTGAAGTTGAATCCCAGGGGAGAAGTGACTCGACACAAGGTGAGACTTATGGCGAAAGGATTTCTTCAGAAAGAAGGAATCGACTTCGGTGAAGTTTTTACACCTGTTGCTAGAATCAAAACAATCAGGTTGGTTGTTGGTCTAGCAAACATAAACAATTGGCAGATGTGCCAGATGGATGTGAAATGTGCATTACTGAATGGCCCCGTAGAAGAAGAAGTCTATGTTGCACAACCAGCTGGGTTTGTGAAACAAGGCGAGGAAAGAAAAATGTACAGGCTGCATAAAGCTCTGTATGGACTTAAACAAGAATCAAGAGTTTGGAACAAGAAGATAAATGGTTTTCTAAGGGAGAAGGAATTTGTGAAGTGCAAATCTGGATATGGAGTATATGTAAGAAGAAGCAAGAGTGAATTGCTTATATTATGCCTCTATGTCGATGACTTGTTAATAACAGGTAGTTGTAAAAAGGAGATCGAAGACTTCTAAGGTGATCTCAATAAGGAATTCAAAATGTCAGATCTAGGTGACATTTCATATTTCCTTGGAATCGAATTCTACAAGAGTGGTAGAGGTTTGGTGATGCATCAAAGAAGGTATGCAGGCGAAATACTCAAGAGATTTTAGATGCAAGATTGCAACCTAACTTCTACTTCAGATGAGCCAGATTACAACTGTCGAAAGATTCAGATGGAGATGATGTCGACCCAACCCAATATAGAAGACTTATTAGGTCACTTCGATACCTTTGTCATACAAGGTCTGACTTTGCATACAGTGTAGGTATGGTGAGTAGATTTATGCAGAAGCCAAAGGTATCACATTTAGCAACGGCGAAAACGATACTAAGGTATCTGAATGGAACTCTCGACTATGGCATTCTATTTTCTGCCGTTGATGAAGGAAAAGAATGCAAACTAGTGGGATACATCGACTCAAGTTAGTGTAGTGATGCTGAGGATCGAAAACCCACAGTTGGATATGTGTTTATGCTAGGTGGTGCACCAGTTGCTTGGAGTTCGAGAAAGGAGCCAGTAGTGACTTTATCGTCGTGCGAAGCAGAATACATAGTTGCTTCTCTTTGTGTATGTCAAGCAACGTGGATGGTGAATCTGGTCGAAGAGATAACAACGAAGAATCATGGAGCAATTACCATGAAGATCGACAACATGTCAGTTATCAGTATGGCGAAGAATCCGATAGCACATGGCCAAAGCAAACACATCGAGATGAAGTTCAATTATCTTCGAGAGCAGGTAGCAGATGGGAAGATGAATGTGGAACATTGCAAAACTAAGAATCAGATTGTAGGCATCATGACGAAGGGAGTGTAGATCGAAGTGTTCAAAAGACTAAGAGCTATAATGAATGTAGATAATTTAAATACAATGAATTAAGCGGTGTGTTGAATTGTACTTCCTTGTATTGAAGTAGGTTGCTCGACAGAAATAAGGAGTATCGAACCAACTAGTGTGTTGAATTACGTTAGTGTGTCGAAGCATGTTGTTTCACACAGGATTTCGACTTAGACCTATTTCAGTAGTGTTATCTATTTTTGACTTTTATAGTTTTGGGCTTTGACTTAAAGTCGAAATTAACCTAAATTTCTAAATAGATGGAATAACACTTATTTTTAAAATGAAGTGAATAAAACATATTCTTAACATTGTATTCATAGTATTTTGCAATTGCAAAGTGAATAAAAAGTTTTTCACATTTTAATTCTTCTTCTCCTTCATCATTCTTCACTTTCTTTCTTCATTGTTCTTTTATGTTATTATCATTGTGTGGTGATAACAATCTTGTTCATTAAGATAAATCAAAATTCTTCATTGGTTGGATTTCCAACAAATAAGTGACTTAAGTGACTTTTTTCTTTTGGGTTTGTAGCCACTAAGACATGGAATCCATTATTGTCATCAAATCTCCCTCCAAGTTGCTGAACAGACACATGCCTTTATTCTACTATTAGTATGCTTATTTTATTACTCTTACTCCACCAAATTTTCTTTTAGCACGAGATACATGCAACTAATGTCCATTGAGGTGTCCTTAACATTTGTAAAATTGGCAAACCAAAAAGAACCTCTATATGAAGTCAACAACCAATTCATCCACTTGTTTTTTTAAATAATCAATTAAATTGTCGTAACTTAAGGCTAAGGAAAATAAAAGTTGTCATACAAATACCTTTCCACTTTTTTAACATTGTGTATCGGGTTTGTGGTTTTAACACTTTTTTAACATTGCGTATCGGGTTTGGTGGTTTTAACACTGTGTATCAGGTTTGGTGGTCCACAGTGGACTTGTCATCCTCCTCGTTGCATTTTTCTCCCGTGAAAAATTGTTATAAATTGACTGAAAGGTATAGGCATTAGTTTATCAATCCTCTCAATATATGGTTTTCGTACACATAGGCATATCTATGGATTTTATTTATACTCAAAAATATCTTAGGATTGTATCACCACGAGGTAGGAATCCAATCGTGAAATTCTTGATAAAATTGGCACTGATCTTGGTAAGGTTAAACCCACAAGGTCTAACATTGTTAACTAAGGTTTAAAATGTAAATTATTGATTAGTTGATACACTTAAACCTTTGATTAAAGGCCAGGCTTGTTGACATTCATCCCAAATAAAAACCCTAGGAATTGTTAACTAAGTTTTTTTTATGTCTTTGGTTATCCAAATTAACAAAAGTTACAAACTATATTTTGAATTTCATCATATGTTTTATCAAGTATCACGAATCCCCTTTATATATCAACTAATAATAGTCCAACTTAATTTTCAAAATCATATTCATAAAAATCAATTAATATTCAAAACTTTCAATAATCTGTTAATTATTACTAATCAATAATACAAACTAATTATTTTAATCTATAAACAATAATAGAGTCGCAATATTTCAATTGAATCCAGCTCTATAAAACAAAAAAGAACACAAATACTAATTCAACAGGCATAATCAAATAAAGTTAATATTGAAAGAAGAGAAATAAAAGTGGCACTCAGAATGAGTAGGAGGATTATTTTAATCACATGAATTCATATGACAATAAATCAATCATCACTGTACCAGAATTAATAACAAAAAAAAATATAAACAAAAGATAATAACAAAAAATAATAATAATGAAATTGAAAGGGAAAGTGGAATCCTCTCAGCCAAATGCCTCGTTTTGTCCTCATGATTGTTTTAGAATGGAAATTTCAATCGGACTCGTCATCGTTTTCATCATCACTGAGAATTCCACCTCTTTCATCATTGATTTGTAAAACGATAAACAAAAACTAAATTGAAGAATTGAGAAATATATAAACGGAAGAAATAAAGAACAATGGAAAGAAAACGGCGACTATAACTTTGAGCTGTAGAAGAATGAGAATGATTTGGGATCAATCGGCGTTTCAATTTTATATAGGTGAGTGAGTTTGTTAGAGACGGTTTAGGATTTTATAGAAATTAGGGTTTGAATGGGCCTCGTCTAACACTCCTTGGGCCTAAAAGCCTCATTATGAAGAATTGGAAATTTAACCCCGAACAAAATTCTTGAAATTGCAGTTTTGTCCCGAACGTTTTTATAAATAAAAAACTTTAAAATATTAATTAAAACAATTAATTATTAATTTATTTTATAAAATATATTAATTAATAAATTATCCTAGTCATCAATGACATGTCATTAATCTTTTTTATCCTAATCATTCATGTCACATATGTAAAAGTGAAGGAGATCACAAAAATCCAAACACCATTCAAACTAAGGGATCAGAATCGATGATTTTGTCATAATGAATCAATTATTTAAAACGTGTAAACTAAAAAGACCAAAAATGAATTTAATTTTTTTTTTATCTTTAACATCTATAAAATAAATTAAAATCTTAAAAATTATATACCGATAAAAAAATATATTCAGGTAAGAATTAACATCAAATCACTTTTATTTTATACATTTGATATTTATCATATACATATCTCAAAAGAAAACATACACATTGAGTCATTGTTTATATCTTATTGTTAGAACAATACTCACAAATTTAATAAGAACACTTGTCAAGTTCAACAAGCACAATAAAGATCACAATTTTTTTAAAGATCACAATTTTTTTAATAAACTTAACTTTAAATTTACTTAAACACAATTCTTTGCAAAGAAAACTAGCAAACCTCACACATGTTAAACAATTGTTGCTTCTATTTAAAATAAAAATGGAGGTGGTAACTTGAAAATCCTTAAATAAACTAAGAATAAGTATTAGCTCAATTACATTAATATATGAGATTGAATAAGAAAGGATGTTAAAAATTAAATAATTCTTTTTTAAAAGCACACATTATTGTTTTCTAATTATCTTAAGCATCATTGAAATGTACTGGAAAATAATTCAATCAAAAAATTTATGTTGAAAATTTGGACATACGTTAAAGATCTCAAAAAGGACTTATGTTGAAAATGTTAGATCAAATTGAAAGTATTGAAGGAAAATGATAATAATTATCGATATAAATAAATATAATAATAAAAAAACATAGTATGAAACATAGTGATAATTCTTGGCTAAGGATATGTATTTATTCTCATGTGTGAAGAAATCCAACTTATGTATATTTTCTTTCGTCCATTCCTTATCAAATTCTTCTTCTAATTCAATAACTTGTTCATTTGAATCAATGAAAACAATATTGAAAAAAAATAAGGATGTTCACTTACCACATCACCACTTATGATTTCATTATGGGATCTTTTGGATTTATTGAGGTGGTAGCATTGGATGCACCTCCTTGCTTGTCTGTCAAGTGTTTTGAAATTTAATCCATAAGGATTTCCAAATTTATGATTGAGGCGTTTGTCTGATTTTGGTTGATAATCAACATTTGTATTAATTGGTTAAGAATGTCTTCCAACTTCTTATCTGCATGTTGGCTATAATTGTAACTATGGTATTGTTGTCTATTCGAAGGACCTCAAACCATGTATAAATTGGGTTACTCTTTGAAAGCAGTTTTCTCTATGGAAATAGTTGTTATGTCAGTTACGTTTACGCCCGTCCTGCAAAAGTTTGAAAAAAATGAGATTGCTATTGTAGAGGGTGTTGTCATAAAACTCTGACTCACTCTGAAAAAAAAAAAGGCGGGTGGGGCATGCTTTCCATCCCTATATCCTAAAAGTTGCAAAAATTCATGTCCTTATCGTTAACTCTCGCGCCTACAAAAGTCCATAAAAAAATAGGGTGGAGTATGACGGTCATATTGGAGGGTGTGTGCATAAAAACCTAGACTTGACCTTAAAAAAATGCGAGAAAAACGAACATTGCTATGCGGACCAAGCCTATTTTTCCACCCATACTAATTGTGTGATCACTTCACAAAATGAAACCTATTTATGATTATTAGAGGTTTCTTGCAATTTTCTCAATTGTTGGGGAAGTTTCTCTAATTGCTTTGAGAGTTCTTCCATGATCTGATGAGTAGTTTGTTTTGGACAAATATATCATCATTTGCTACTAACTCTAAGATTCCTAATTTTTTATGAATTAGACTTCTCTTATACTGACCATAGTGGTCGGTGAGTGCCACTCTTTCTATAATTACCACAATAATATCCGCACTCTTAAACATCATGAACCACCTACAGTTGCGTCATGTAACAACTTTGACTGTTGCATAAATTTGTTTATGAATATGTGGATATGTGGCGTCATGTTTGGTTTTTTTAATTATTTTGTATTTTATTTCATTCAGGAAATCAATCATTGTCATAACATTGCTTTATTTCTTCCATTATTTTCTCAGATGTTATTGAAATGGTTGTCGATATTGATTATACTCAAATACAAAATAGGAGCAAAAAACAACAGATAAATTTGTTATTTGAAGGATTCGGAGCGTGTCTATAACAAACCTGCACCATTATAATTTGATTTTCTCCGTCATATTGTTTTAACTTTTTTAATTTTCTTAATTTGTCTGTATGTAATAACTACATTATACATTGTACCTTGTAGAAAGTTGTAGAAAGGTTAACAATTATTCTTTTGCAATCCGCGAAAATCAAAGAAGAAGGTCAAAAATCTATCATAAAAAATACATGCACCCAATCACTTTTATTCCTGCCTTGCAAAGATTGAACTTCCTTTCTGGCCAGCCATGCTTGAAGATCGTGGACAATGGACATTGAACAAAGTTATTACCCTTATGTTATTTATATTTGAACTTATGATCCACTTTATTGATTCTATAACCTATGCCCATGCTCCAAAAACACACGGTAAGTTCTTTTACAACATGTTTCTTTTTAAAATACTTTATATCTTTTATAATTATTAAATACATTAATAAATATTTTTTAATTTTCAACTGTTTGTTTTAACTTAACCTTCCTTTTCAATTTATTATATTTAATTTTGATTTTAAACACTAATCAATTTCTCTACAACGTATGTTCTATTACAACATTTTTAATCTTTTTTTTTTATAAATACAAATTCTCAATCAAATATTACATACTGGACTGATATTCGGGAGAATTGCGAACACACGGTATCCCACTTGTTCACATAAGTGGTTGCTTTGTTTGCTTTTTAAAGATTTCAATAAATTGCTCTTTCAATTTCTAAATCAAAAGGAATTTGACTTTCATCTCGCATACAAAAATCTTGTCAACTAGCAAACGAACACGTTATTATTAACAAAAACAAATATGAAATAAAAGTACTTATTCAATATAAACAAGATTCGCATAATAACTTAAAATGATAAAAATTACAAATATGCTGTAAACTCTAGGAATTATAGATACTTGCATTGCATATAACAACTTTAATTCTAAAATGATATGTAACTGCAGGAAATTGGGAAGCTTCAAATTCATACTTTTTTGTCATCTTTTGATCTATTCAAAAGCGAATATAAAGAAATTCCATTCCAGATCTTTTGGAAGCTATTTTTTTTATTCATATCATAAATGGAATAGAAAATATAACATCCTAATAATGCCTTGAAATTTAGCTACCAAACAGAATAATCTCTAGAAACATATCTATGTTCATACTGTCACTATTATAAACAAAGATTACATTTTTAGATTTATTGAATAATTTGTATCTCATCTAAATATAGAATAGATACATTAATTATTTGCTTATAATAACTATCAGAGTAGGACAACCATAGTACAAAGCGCGATAAGGCTTCTGCAACATGTTGCAACTGCAATCTTGGTCGCATCGGCTGAATTTTACCACAGTATAAAGATTCGCATCCTAACAGCAACCGCGACTGCAAGCACAATTTAATACCACGATCCTAAGTGAAATATACTAAAATGAGAAACAAGGATCATCATTTATTGAGTTATTATCCACACTAACTAGAGAAGACTATTGGCGTCTAATTCTATCCTTCAATCTCGGTGATCGACTTGGCTTCCAACAATGAGCGAGTTCGGGTCTTGAATAGGTGAAAAACGATTTGGAATATTATAGCTTGTAGGACATTGATTCCTTCTGTAAGAAGTTGCGGCTTTTCTCTCGGCTTCAAGGTAATGACCAAGAGAGTGAGCATCGTTACCAATCACTGCATCGGTGCATAGATTTGAACAAAGCGAAAACAACCAAGGCTTCTGTTTGTGATTCTTCTTGTTGTCCTTTGAATTTTCCATCACTCTTCCCCTGCTTGATCTTCTTGAGAGTTCTAGGAAGCTCGAGATTCGAATGAGGCTGCCTAGTGTAATGCTCTTGTCATGGAAGAATGATCCTGTGGACTGTACAAAACCATAGTAAGTAATCTCAAGCATGAATAAATTAACGACTTATATTTTAACGCATGAGTTCGAACTCAATATTCCACATAAAATATTCCCACGGACAACCATTGAGCTGTTAAAATGGGGACGTTTAAATTGTATTGGAAAAGAATTGTATGAATATAACTTTAGTACAATAACAGACCGCATAGGCGGGGTTTTAAAAAAACAGTTTGTTAGCGCGAAAATGGCCGCGACAAAACGGTATGGGAAGGTGGCGATACTAATACTCTTATTCATCATTTTTAAGATAGAGAACAACTAGTGACTAATTCACACCGCGATGAGTGCAACCACTGTTACAACACCTGTACCAACCGAAATCGCGAAAGCCTTTACGCAACTGCAATGCGAGTGTGACCGTTATTTAAAACCTTGCCCAGAGGTGAAACCTATACATAGTAAGGTATTAAGAAATAAAAATAAAAGATAAGGAGCCTGATTCAAACTTTGAAAAGATAATCAATTGAAAAAAGTATATTCATAGAACCTCTGTGTTTGTGAATTTTGGTGTTTTAAAATATCATTGCTTCTTTCTTACACTTCTCAAAAGGCTGTTTTCAACACATTAAGAATATTTTTTTAAAACATATGCATAATATATAGAAGACTTTAACTTTCAAAAAAGCATGTTTTGAATTCATTAATCTAAGAAACCATATACCAACAAAATAGAAATTAAAGTAAAATCAAAGTCACATTCCGTCAAACAATGATGTGCAAGTCCATGCTATGGACCCCATTGGAACCAAGCAATTATGTATATTTTTTGTTGTTTACATGCCAAAGAAGAGAAGGAACTAAAAGAAAACGACAGGACTAAATATCAAATATTTATGAGTTTGTTCATTACATGAAGTTTCCTTTTCCTATTCAATTTTGGTTTTGGACTTATTCTAAAGCTAGAAAGCTATATCTTCATCAGAGAAATAATGAAAACAAAGTACATAGTTAAAAACCATGATTATTAAAGCCACATACCAGGGTGCAGATTCCCTCAAGTCATGGTACACACATTCACGCATTTGAAGTATTGGTGACGGTTTGATCAAAATTAGACGGTCCTGATTTAAGTTGTCAAAATCAAACGGTCCTAATTTAAGTTGGGAATTTTAAATAATGATAAAGATTACAATCTGTATTTTTTTTTTATCATCAGATCTTGATTGAACGGTCACTAATTCTTTGAATGCGTGAATGCGTGGGACAGGATGACTGCATGCAAGGAATCCAATTTCACAAACCTGGTTGAATGATAGGAAGAGTAAAGTATCTCAAATTAAGACAAGTTGAATAGGAATAGGATCAAAAACCAAAAAAGTGTATATCATTGTGTTGATGAGAAGTGCCACAGTGTCAGAGTCATACTTGAGTAGCCATTATTTTTGTACCAAAATAGTTATTATGTCAAGATATCTACAAGCACAAAATATTTAAGAAGCTCTCTCTTTCTGTGACAATGATCATTTTAATATTTAATAGTAGTAAATAACAAAATACTAAATCATCACTCTTTGCAATGTTTTGAAAATCGGACCGCAGATCATCAGGTGAAATCTTTGAGTCTCAGTTCAATTGGTTTAATCGACTCAACCGCGGTTGAACTGGATGATGATTAAATAAGTATTGAAAACAGGAAAGACGGCTCACCCGTTGTTCAACTCGCTGTTTCAGTCCAATCTATAAGATTAAAGGAAAGTACTAACCTGAGTGTCAAGATCTGATGAAGAATAAGTTGAAAGTGTGGGAGAATCAGCTGAAAGCACAGTGCTAAATGAGACTGATCCAGAAAAATCACCATTCCTCGCCACCCCAATTCTAGAATTCAATAATCTCAATCCCAATGGCCACCCTTCTTCCTGAATCAACCCCAAAACCCAACAAAATAGAAATTAAAAACAAAACCAGAATCTGATAGATATGCTGAAATAAACAAAACCCTCAAAATGAATCAATCAAAAATACAAACTTTATGAAACAACTTCAAATAAAATCAACATCTATGCATTGTGTGTGTGAATGTGTGTGAGAGAGAGAGAGAGAGAGAAAGAGAGAGAGAGAGGGTACCTGTTGAGCCATTACTGTCTTTTCTGAACAAAAGGTGTGACTTTTATGAGATGAAATGTGAATGTGAAATGAAATACTAACAAATTTGACTCAACAAAGTCACTTCAGACAGAGAAGTTTCATCTTCAAGATTATATATACACCCTCTAACAAAAAACAACACTTTAAAAGGTTAAGTTTAACAAAAAGTAACAACATTTAACATAAAACAGTAATGTTACAAATTTGACATATTTTCTTCAATTGGGTCAAATATGAGTTAGACATTTAATCAAACAGAAAAAAGACAGAAGCAGTTAAAGCGCATTCATTCACATTGGGTTTGGTTTGAGAGTTACAAATGAAATAGAGAGAGAGAGTGATAAGATGAGTGTGACATCTTACCAAGGGAGTGAAGAATCTCTGGTTTTTGATTTGGAGACAATGTAGAAAAGAAGATGATGAATGCAGAGAGAGTTTGGAATATTTTGGTCCAAGTTACAAAGTTGAGAGAGAGGGTCAAAAAGATGGCAACTTGAGTAAGAAAGGACAAGAGCAAGTGAGATTTATTGTTTTTAATAATTTATAAGTAAAATACTACTAACAAATATCTTTAATACTAATGTATATCATTTGAGGAATCAAATTTGATAATAATATTTTAGAAATTTGTAGTCATCTTTGTAAGAATCTAAAAAAAAGATTTTCACTACAAAATCTTTATTTATTTATTTATTTATTATTCCTTAAAATCATTTATTAATATGACCATTTTTTAATAATAATATATTTTATTTTTTTTCCTTTTAAAAAAAATTAATTATGTATATTTATGTACAATTATTATTCTCTCTATCTCGTTTTTGGATCATTGATTTCTCAAACTTCTTCCTTTTTTTGGTCAACTTCCTTTACAACGGTAAAATCTTCATCATCAATATGAGGCACGACACGACATCACGTATCTAATTTAAAATTTACTTAGTTGTATTTTTCTTTTTCTTATCTTTTAATGAAGGTTCATAAACCTTCTCCCTTTCATATTTTGCCGCGAGGAAGATTTATAGAAAATCAACAACTGTATTTTAAGATTTTACGTATGGTTGGTCTCCTTCTTTTTTGGTACCATTTTTATTGTTTTCTTTTTTGGTGTGATAGTGCAGATCCTTTTAGTAGACAGAGCATGATCTTCCTCTCCGTGCAATATATCCTCTTCAGCTATGTCTTCCTTCTCTTTAATGTTTTTTTTGTCCTTCTCACGTTCCTCCCATTTTCCCTTCCCCGCTTCATCAACTAGCTCGTGCAAAATTTGGTCTTCAACGACCTCACCTACTTCCTTTTTGTATTAGCGATTGGTTTATGAACTTCAACATTTTCTAGGTTGACTTCCTCTGGCACTTCACTTTGCACAAACTTCTCCTAATTTATAATTGAAGTTCACTATGGTGGGCTTGTCACTACGTTCACAGAAGGTGATGTGACACTGTCATACCCCGATTTTGGTCCTGAATTTTTTTTTATTTTTTTATGCTTGGTGTCATACGATGAACTGACTTTGTGTGTTTTTGCTTTGGAAAGCAAATGTCGCGGTTAGCAAGAGTCGCCACCGACTTTTCTTTTATCCAATAAGGAAAGGTGGAAAAGAACAGAAAAGACCTTAATTTAGATTTTGGGTTCGGGAGGTACATTATACAAAGGGAAGGTGTTAGCACCCTTTATATCCATGGTTATCCATGGGCTCTTAATTGTTTGATCACTTATATTATTTTTCTTGTCTGAAAAAGTGTTCGTGAATTGTTTAGAAAATGTTTTGAAAAAGAGAATTTAACTTTGTAATGATTCTCGTATGAATGTATACAAAGTGGTTATCTCGTTTAGTTTTGGAAATGGTTTAGAAAAATATAACTCAATAATGATTCTAGTATGAATGTATACCAAGTGGTGATTTTCTAGTATTTTGTGAAGTGTGAAAAGTATTTTTAAATTGTGAGTAAGCAATTAAGAGTTATACCTACCCAAGGTCTTTATGGGCATTTCCTATCCTTATGAGGGTAAAATTGTCCTTACTATTGAGAAGTAAGTAGTTTTACCCTTTGGACGTGAAAGGGTCATCGTAGGGTCATCGATTGGTCATTGAAGGCAACATTTGTAAGGATACCCTAGCATTCGGAGGGACGATCATCATTTAACCGTAAGCTACACCGAAGGGTCATCGAGGGACAAAATCATGTATTCGAAGGCAACATCCGAGGGACTATGATTTATTTTATAGAGACATGATGATTTAATCGAAGGGTCTTGGCTAAGGGTATCCCCACATTCGCGGGACATGGCCATAATACCGTAATACCGTAGGGCAACAAAGAGAGGTCCAAGATCACATATTTAAAGGCAAAGTTTTACAATTAATTAGATAGTCGTAATCGATTAAGTAATTAGGTCCACATTAAAATCGATGAAATCAATACATTAAAATCAGCTAGATAATTTAGGATGTATCTCCACATTAAAATTAAGTAATTCAGAATCCATCTCCATAAGGGTATCCCACAAATAAAGTGGAATACTTAGCCGGCCGTTTCTTCGGGAATGTGTAAGCCTTTACACATTTCAGCACACGGGTTAGAACATCGAGATAAAGTGCAATTGAAAATTACACCACAAAATAAACACAACAGTCATAAGGTCAGGCCAAATAATGCAGAATTACAATAGATCTCGATTAGATAAACATAAGGCAGAACAGAAAAGAAACAAAACAGCCACTGCCCCGTTCGCTCCTGCTTCGCCTAGCGAAGGCTTAGCGAGTTCTCGCTACCGGCTCGCTTAGCGATGTGCTAGCGAGCTGCTACGGGTTTTGAGTTTGATAGCAGCATGATCTCCGGCACCCTGAACTTTATGGCATTTAATTATAGGAATAACATGGACAAACATTCTGGATATTCAGGCATACTTAAATTCACATGTGATATCAAATTACATATCCGAAAATTTAATCATGATGCCTTATGTATGTAGCGATTACCGATTAAAAGCATAAAACAGTAGTGATGCGCAAACCTGTTGGCAATGGAATTGCAGCTTTGGGATGGCAAATCGGGTCGAATTGGGCGGAGGTAACTTCGGTGCGGATGAGCGGCCTTCAGGGTTTCTTTACTCGGAATCCTCTGAATTGGTCTCCAGGGTTTCTATGCCAGGGTTTCTATCCGTCTTCGTCTGTTTTTTTTTTCTTTTTCTGACTGAAGCTTGGCTATTTATAATGCTCTTGTTGTGACCTAATGGGCTCAGAATGAAGCCCAGAAATTCTGATATTCGCAAGCTTCGCTAGGCGAGTATTGTAGCAAAGAGTTCGCTAGGCGAAGGTTTTGCTCGCCTAGCGAGCATGACAGTTTGGGCCATTTTCTGGATTGGGTCTGTTGTGAGCTGGGCTTTTGTTCCTTTAAGGTCAGTGCCTTGCAGAATAAGTTGGAGTGCTTCGAGAAATGTTTTGCAAGATTAATGGGCAACTTTTGGGGTATGACACTTGGCCTAACCTTACTTTGGTCTTATATGAGGATTGGTTTTGGTCCAAAGTCATGGTGTTGTTCATGTGATTGCGGATACATCTATGGTCTGGGTCATCCAAACAACCAATCCTCTTGTGTCTCAAGCCAAGTGCTAGTCATGCCCATTGATTCATGAATACTACATTAAAACTTTAACGATCTACAAGTTAAATTAAATTGTGCTTGGTGCAAATCAATCCTTAATACCATGGGGCTTCGATTTCCTACCTCAGATACTACAGCTTGGTGTTCTCAAAGCAAGAAAATGCCACTGAATAAGAAATGACATACCAGAGAAGATGATCGGAAAATCAACCGGTCTCACAGGAGGCTTAACAAAAGGCTTTACAGGAGGCATAAGCTTTCAAACGAACTCCCCTCCATTTAGGTGCAATAACCTGGCTGTTATGAAATATTGATTTTGCTTGGTATTGCCTTGATTTCAGGTTTTTTCAAGCTAGAAAATCTTGTTTGTGTTCATTGGGTGAGTTCTCGGTTGCTACGTAATGGCCTTTTTGCGGGATGTGTCCTATGTGTTCTAATCGTTATGCTTCTTACTAAGCTGATTATGGTGAATCGGCGACCAACCACCGCAGGTTCAGATTTTGAGCATTTGAAATTGCTTGTTGTGACTACGCTCTTGGACTACAACATGGTGTAATGGCCTCTACTTTATGTTAGAACTCTGATTTGCATGTACACTTCTGACTTGGTTACGGATTACCCGTTTTGTTAGCATAAATGAAACTGAGTTAGTGAAATTTGCAGATTTTGGTTAATGACGTAAATGAAACGAAATGCCGACACGGACCAAAGTTATTACACTTCTATTTGTTCTGTTAGATTGGTTCCTAATGTTATGTTAAGCTGAACAATTCGCTGCCATTATGTTAGTAAATTGGATTGTGGTTATTGCTGCAAGTTTTTGGTTCCGTTAAGAAGTGGGATCCTGTCACGTGATTTAGACTTAGGACTTGGATTACCATGCACATACTGAAAAATGTAATGCCAAACTAGTCTTCTGCTGTTATGTGTTTGCTTTCAAGTCCTGCATATTTCGTTGGCTTTCTTGTCATTTGTACGTGTAGGGTGGAATCACGGGACTGCTTGAACTTGGTGTTTGGATTTTGGAGGTTTGCACGTCGTCATTTTGAATTGGAGCTATTGTTGTTTGCAGCTGGTGTGCGCGGATATCGCGTTTGGCTTGACGGGTAGCTGACTTACCTTTTGTAACACCAGGATTTGGGCATGGTGAAACTGCATAATGTTCGCGGCTTCACACGCTCAGTGCAACAACAACAATCAGGATCCTCCTTGGTAGGAACCTAGTCCGCAAACCATGGATTCTCCCACAGTTTTAGGAGTGTGATTGGGGTCGGGTGGGGCTGCATCGGTGATTTTGATAGTTGACACAAATACGCGGATGAGCTTACTGCTGGCTATGACGTTGTGGGTTAGATGGTCGGTGCAATTGGTTAAATTTCTTGACGCCAGTGCTGTACTGGAACATGCGCAACATTGGTTTTATGCAGGAGCATATATGCGGCGTTAGTGATTCCGTAGCAGCATTGGTGTGATGCTGCAAATCCCCTCCTTGGAACCAAATTCTACTCCATCCCCATCATGAAAGGTTTTGACGAAATTAACAAATGTCTACACTGCTCATCCTGTCACGCGAGGATACTACAACCGGAAACCGCATCGTAAGGACCAGACACAAGCCAACAAATGCGTCCAATCCTATTCTTCTAAGATTTCAAGCCAACATCAACCTTGAGCAATAGAAACTCTACCTTGGTTCAGCTATGGCACAAAAACAGCATTCCAAGTTTTAGATGACAGCATACCACAAGTCTACTGCAACTGGCCTGTAATCAAAACAAATATCTAAAGGCATGAATGCTAACAAGCCATACCAACGGTCATCATGCAAACAGGCCAACCAATTCACAATGCATCACAAATAAACCTGCAGTGTATCAGTCGTAGCTAAAGCATCAATGCACAAATCAATCATCCAAAAATGGAAAGAATCTATACTAAATTGAACAGATTGATCGTAAAATTGCAACAAATTGGATATAATCCAGATACGGGCATTGTTCTACATAACGTGGGAGAGGAAGAAAAATTGAGATCCATCTCGCATCACGGTGAGAAACTTGCTTTTGCATTTTCTTTAACTAAAAAACCTAATGGAGTTTCACCGATACGGATCATGAAGAATATACGTATCTGTGATGACTGTCATGTATTTTTGAAGCTTGCTTCAATCGCTGTAGCTCGGCCAATCATTATAAGAGATTCAAGCAAGTTTCATCATTTCTTTGGTGGAAAGTGTTCTTGCAAGGACCATTGGTGAAGTCTCAATCAAATTGTGTTATCTTCTGCACTTTGAATGTTTTCGAAAGAAGGATTCACAATATCATCTGCACTCTGTATTCTGTCTAATTGAAACAAGATGAAAAGCTATGATATGGATTGAGATTTCAAGGACTTGAGAAACTGTGCAAAATGCGAATGTTAAACAAGTAGAACCTGCAACAAACAACAAAGTTAGCAGCAAGACCTATCTCACAAGCAAATGCTCATGCTGAAAGCTTCATGATACCGATTTTGTCTCAGTTACCCGTTCATCAAAACCAGAGCTGTAATCAAACCAATGCTCCAATCTTCACTGCGGTAAAAAGGAAAAAAACACAAAGTAATTAGCCAAAGCAGTAAAAATTCAAGAAATATCCCAAATTGGCATGAAGTCAAAACAGAGCAAGAAAGTACGAAGGTTCAGATTACCATTTTCGAACCTAGCATCAAAGAGGTCAATCCAATTTCTGAACATCAAAAGTGCTTTGCAGAGTTACTCTTCTGGAATACCAATGCACCATTTGAAACCCTAATCAGCAGAACATAAATAGAGAGGGAGAGCGAATCAGTGGAGGGATAGAGAGGAATTGACGGCGAAAAAACTTGGAGGCGAAAATCTCAAACGAAACCCTAAAATCCCGAAATCGGATACCTGGATTGGGAGGCCAACTTCTTCACGCCTTTCACCGCCGCCGTGACACTTTGTGAGAATTTCTTTCCTTTTTCCTTTTATCATTTTCATGTGCTTGTTGATAGAGACTTCGTTGAGATGCGATTGAGAGATTCGTTGAGAGTGATGAGAGTAGAGAGAGTCTCGTCTGAGAGAGAGCGATTGAGGGGGGGAAGGTACAATTTAGAGGGAGAGTTTTATTTGAGTTTGAGAGCGAGATCGTGAGAGGAGAGAGTGAGCCTGCCGAGAGCGGTGGAGAACGATAGGGAGAGCGATTGAGAGTGTTTTTTTTGCGTGAAGCAGATTGGGGGAATGAGGACGGTGAAATCTGCTACTCTGTTACTATTCCAATTTGTTTTTTTCTTTAATTCATTTTAAACGGAATAAGTAAACCATTAAATTTTGTTTAAACTTCCTAAGTAGTTAATAAGTATTGATTCCATTTTTTCTATTCCCAACTCACCAGCCTCTTAAACCCAACAGCCAAGCGGCTGGGTTTAATTACTGGTAGTCCAACAGACTTTTTTTTTATTTTAGTTTTTTATTCTAATGTTTAATCTATTTTGGTTTATATATTTAAAGTAGCATCAAAATAATAAATAACCATGAGTGGTCTGGTGGAGAAGGGTAGTATCATAATCTTGAGTGAGGTGGGTTCAATACTCATGTGTAGCATTTTTTAGTATTTTATTTTTCTTTTAGCATTTTATTTTCTTTTAGTATTTTATTTCTTTTAACATTTTTTTTGTTATGT
>NC_066581.1:354666131-354708631 GCF_024323335.1 Lathyrus oleraceus | reverse complement strand
CTTGATACAAGAATTTTTTGTTTGTTGAGCGAAGGAAATTCGGGGGCGAATTTCAATTTAAGGGGGGGGGGGGGGGAGGAGAATGTAATATCCCATATTCCCTTAAATACTAAATTAGTTGTCAGTTGAGACCAATTGAGTTCCTATGTACTCTATCTATTATAAATTGTAACAACTAGGCCAATGATTTTGTTGTTGAATACTTATGCAATGAATAAATGTTAATCTAAATCTTGATTAAGATAGATTAATAAATTAATTGAGTGTTATAAATTCGTTTTGGACGCAGTCGGAGGCGTTGGAAAGCTCTTTCAATGCTCTATCATATAGTGATGAAAAAAACATGATTATATGTCAATTATTGATAGTATAAACATGATTATATATATATATATATATATATTATGAGTTTTTGTTTGTTAATTGAATATATGGTTCTTGTTTTTTTCCATAATTCAAGAACCGTGAATCCGACTGATATGAGACTTAAAGCTTTGAAAAGCTCATACAATGAGATATTGCATGGTGATGAGAGACCATGAGCTAACCAATAATTATTGGTAAAGGATAGTGATAATTGTATGCTTGGGTTATGTTTGACTTGTTGTATGTGACAAGTTGAATAACCTAAGAAAACGAGGAGCATGTTGTGAGTTGGATATGTCTAGGGTTTATTATAACATATGATGCTACTATGGGTGTTCTTGTATGATATTTAATATGCTAATGTATATGCTATAAATTGATTGGATTTTGTTGGATGTGAAATAATATGATTAAAACTTTATAAAGATGAGTGAGGAAACCTAGGAGAATAACTTGATTAATAACTTAGAAAGATAATCTAGGTTATGGAAATGAGTATACGGTGATGCTTGGACGCAACGGTACCTAGGTATGTATCGTGGACAAGTATTCACTTGGTAAGTGAACCAATATGCCTTTTATGGAATATGTGTGATTTATGTATGAGAATTGATCATGTTATGATGCCATGAGAATTGATATGATGTCATGAGAATCGTTTGATATTTTTGGTGAGGAACATTTGTTCCAAAAATCCTATTTTGGTGAGGAGCATTGCTCCGAAAGCCCTATTGGTTATTGAGAATTAATCACGTATTCGGAATTATTTGTGATTGTGCACATACCACTTCAAGGGCTTCGGTAAAGCGGTAAGTGGGGATGTGGCACCAATGATTCGCGCCTCAATTGGTTTTGAGTCCCAACCATGACAGACATCGGGGAAAGGTGGAAACCTAAGTGGGTTAGAGTCCCATATGGTGAAAGATACTCAACATGGGTTAGAGTCCCATATGGTGAAAGATACTCAATGTGGGTTAGAGTCCCATATGGTGAAAGATACTCAACGTGGGTTAGAGTCCCATATGGTGAAAGATACTCAACGTGGGTTCGAGTCCCATACGAGTGATGGTTCTTAAAAGTGGGTTCGAGTCCCATACAAGTGATGGTTCTTTAAAGTGGGTTTGAGTCCCATAGGGGAACCTGATATCCACCATGAAAGTTAAATCATACGGACATGCGTGAACCAAGCCTTGGCCTAGACGTAGGTCCGGTCTGGGATCGATGTTGTGTGAATCCGAATAGTGATTTGTTGAGTTATGTGAACTCATGTGACATGTTTCCATACATTGTGTTTATCCCTCTGTTACTCAAGTCCTAGTTACAAGGCGCGAGTGATGCACAAGTAACAGAAGGTGAATACTTGAGTTAAAATCGAATACGAACCCTGTCGAGCCGAGTGGACCCATAGGATAGGAGAACACACTGAGATTATTATCTCATCCCATTATTATTGTTATTTTTCAGGTAATCCTTGCAGGTTGAATCTAAGAGAAGCTGTTAATGGATGTTTCAAGGGATGTTGTTTATCATGATCTTCCGCTGTGGAGTTGTGTGCAATGAAGATATTGCACATAACTCTTAGATTTTTATTGTTTAGATACTATTGTATAACATGTTCCATTGATGTTTTTAGTTTGGACATGTGTATATATTGATGCCATTAGGCACTTATGTTGGATCAGTACCAATTAATAACACTTGTATGATATTATTCTAGATATATATTATACAGGTTGTTACATTAGATTTGTTTTCCATTCATGATATAACATGTGGAGGTAATCTCCCATTTTTAGAAAAATAAATGTACAGAAAAGTCATGTTTTGGTAGAGGATCTGATTGTGACATTAAGTTTTGGACATATATCACCTTATGAATGAAAAAAAGCACCAAAACTATCATTGGAACCACACCTATGCTTTATCCGTTTTTTTAAATAAACAATTCAATTACAAAAATTAAAATAAAAAAGACTTAGGAGCATTTAATTAGAGATTTAAGAAAATTGTTGAAATCTATGATTGTAGCTGTAAATGTAATTTCTTCTCAAAGTTTTGTTTTTGACACAAACAATATTAAAGCATTTAATTAATCAAGTGATGCTCAATATCAATATGTGGAGGAATTAAATTAAAATTAATAAGTCCAATCAAGTTTAAAAAGACTTAGTCGTAAATGTAACGTTTCCTCAATGTTTTTAAAACGTGTAATTTTAGTGACGCGTGAGAAATAGTTTGTTTAGAAATATTTTGGGAAAAATGTCATTAATGTTGTATTGGAATTGTAAGGTAGCTTATAATTTGGGAGAAATATTTTAGACAAAAATGATTTATAATTTGAGATAGAGGGAGTAGAATTTTACAATGTGTTAAAAAACATAGAATGCAGAACAGACGGGGAATGAGATTCGATCTTTTAGATTAACATTTTTTTAAAGGACTAAACTTACGTACAATTGCTTATATACTGTTAGAATTATTTTCCATTCATGATATAACATGTGGAGTTAATCTCTCATTTTTGGAAAAAAAATGTACGACACATCCATGTTTTGGTAGAGGATTTGAATGTGACATTAAGTTTTGGACAAATATCAACTTAGGAATGAAAAAGAGAACCAAAAATATCATTGGAACTGCACCTATGTTTTATCTTTTTTTTTAATTAAACAATTCAATTACAAATATTAAAATAAAAACACTTAAATCTTTAACCTTTTATATATATATATATATATATATATATATATATATATATATATATATATATATATATATATATATAAAATTATTTTTATGATTAGTTAACCTAAGTATTAATTAGAGAATTAAGAAAATTGTTGAAATCTATGATCGTAGCTGTAAATGTAATTTCTTCTCAAAGTTTTGTTTTTCACATAAACAATATTAACTCGTTTTATTAATCAAGTGATACTCAATATGAGGAGGAATTAAATTTAAAGTAATAAGTCTAGTCAAGTTAAAAATACTTAGTCTTAAATGAAATGTTTCCTCAAAGTTTTTAAAACGTGTCATTTTAGTGACGCGGTAGAAATAGTTTATTTAGAAATATTTTAGGATTTTTTTTATTAAAGTTGTATTGGAATCGTAAAGCGGCTTATAATTTGGGACAAATAATTTAGACAAAATGATTTTTAATTTGAGATAGAGGGAGTAGTATTTTACAATGTGTTAAAAAATATAGAATGCAGAACAAACGGAGAATGAGATTCGATCTTTTAGATTAACAATTTTTTAAAGGACTAAACTTATGTACAATTGCTTATATACTGTTAGAACTTTTTCCAATTCATGATATAACATGTGGAGTTAATCTCCCATTTTTGGAAAAATAAATGTACGGCAAATGTAAGACCCCAATTTTGGGCCCTAAGATCCCTCATGGCCCATATCATAGCCTCAAGGATCATTGCATGCCCTAGCTCCCCTCCTAGTGGGTAGGTTGCCTTGTGAGTGTGGTTCTTGATCACTAAGCATGTTTTGCATTTGTATATCTTTGCCTTTCATATGCTTATCATTCCAAGGTACAAAAATATTGTCAGTTTAACCTTGTTGCTTGCAGTTGAAGCAATCATCAGCAATTAGGTCAAAGTCAGTCATTGGTCAGTCAAAGTAGTGGATGGTGGCCATTCTTGCAGAATTTGGGCACCATGATCAATAATCAAGAGTTCATATAACTTGGGACATCATTTGAAGTCCAGGTCTCAAAGAATCAGGGTTTGGAATTCATCAGAAGTGGTTCAATCATGCAAAACCCTAGAAAAGTCAACAGAAAGTCAAACTTGGTCAACTGTGGATTTAATCAATGATTTGATGGATGGAATTGATTTGAAGGAGCTCATTCATGTCTATACAAGCCTCATATATCATGCCAAACCTCATCATGGAAGAATTTGAAGCAAAATCAGAAATTTCCCAAAATAGAAAGTGGACCTGTAATTTTAACTGCCAAAAATGGAAACTTCTTGATCTCAAACTTACATCATGATACAAGCTTAAAATGAATTTTTGCCAAACATGAAAGTTGAAGATCTTGTTCTCCCATTTCCAAAAAGTCCAAGAACTCTCAATTCCCATGCATGGTTGTCAAGATATGATCAAATCATTTTCACAAAATCTTGAACTTCAAAGGGCCATATCTCATGAACCACAAGGCCAATTTTAGTGGGGTTTTTTCCTACAATCTCCATTTGTTCCCCTCTTTCCAAAAATGCATTCATATTTCACCAAAACCTCACCATGCAAAATGCCATTTTTGGACTTGACTTCATTAAATTTCAAGTAGTGCAAAAAGTTGACTTTTTGAATTAATGATTTTTAAACCATTTGGCCATTTGGGAATTGTTTGGAAAGATATTTGAGGCATGTTCAAGGCCCAAACTCGGCCAGACCACACCTCCTTGTTGCAATTGGCTCAAAATTAGCAAAAATGCAAATTGGCTTCATTTAAGTTAACTTTGATTAGCACCTTCATTAACAATGTTAAACAGCAAATATAAGGAACATTTTCTGTCATTCTAAACCTAGCAGCAGCCATAATACAAACAGAATTCTCTCATTCTTTAAAATCACCATTTTCATATCTTTGCATTTTTGTTCAAACCCTTCAAAGCACTCGAGCCACTCTTCCTTCATTCATCACCTAGCCATCATTTGGAGCTCTTTTGAAGCAGCAAACCCCAGCTGGAAGCTCCTTTTCATGTTCTGTTTTCTCCATGGACCAACAATGGTGAAATTGGATTTGGACACTCCCAAGCCTTGCCGAGCTCGATTTCTTCAAGAATCCATCAATATCAAGCATAAGGAGGATCTGTTTGAGCCTGCATCATCCAAACAACCACTGTTTCTCGATTTTCTTCACAACCAAGTAAAGTTTCGAATCTCTCATTTCTCTAAATGTTGCCATGTTTTGTGTAGTTCTTGCCTTGCTGAGTATTGTGAACCTTGTATCATTCGAATTGGTTAACTATGCTGTGAGAAATCTGGATTTTCATTTTTGTGCTCAAACTTGTTTTAGTCGATTTGCTTTGATGATGATGATTTAATGAAAACCATGGCTAGATTATGACTGTGCTTGCTTCATTGGTTCGATTGGTATGCATATCCATGATTTCTGGGTGAATTAATCTTTTCATGTTTGAATGTTGAAGATGATTACTGCTGTTTTAAAACCCTAGAATCTGCCCAGAAATTTGCATGATTCGTGTTTGGTTTATTGTTGTTTGGATGTTGCATGAATATTGTTGTTCCATTGCCATGCTGCTTGTGCATTTCTGGATGAATTTCGCATGATGATGATGAACCATGAAGATGAAATGCTGTTACTGTTGCATAAACCCTAAGGGCATTGAACCCAGAACTTGATTGGTTGTTGTTTGAATTTTTCTGCTTGCTTACTGTTCCATTGAGAATCAACCAATCACAACATTTCGTTGCCTGGCCTTAAACGATGCGTTTTGATAAATGATATGCATATTCACAAAAATGCCACTCGGTCAATTGGTTGACTTGTTAATTCATGTTACTTTGTTCATTTTATTCCAAATTGTTACTCAACTTACAAAATTCACAATTCACTCATTTCAATTCCAAAAATCATGAAATTTTTTGCATCATGTCCTGTTTGATGTCTACTATTTTATCATGATTTTTAATGAATTTTTGGTCGGCTGGATTTTAAATGGTATTAGGTTTCTTGACATGTATGCACATTTTACACCTTTTGCCATTTCTTTTGTGAAATTGTGATGATGTATCCAATGCCCCTGAAATTTTTTGTGGTTAATCCACACTCATTCATGTTTGTTTTGATGTAGAGTTCTTGAATTTATCATATGTGGTTTGTGAGACATGAATTTTGGAAGTAGGGTGTGACAATTTGTGTCACACCATTGATATGCAATTTCATGATTTTTGTTGACATGCTTCCTGACTCCCAATTAATGTGAAATTTTGCATGATCCTTCTATTATATGTCTAGTTGACTTGTGAATTTTCCTGGAATTAATTATGCCATTTCCTATTTGTTTGAGATTTTTCTTCCCTGCCTAGTCAAATGTTGACTTTGTGTGACACATCTTGCCATTTCATTTGGGAAATTCTCATATCTTATTGGATGATCATGAAATTTTACATGTACATACTAGACATCTTAAGCTTTGCATTGGTGTTGATCCCATTCATTTCTCATCTGTTTTCATTTAGTTATGATTTTTTTAAGTTGACACATGTTTGTTTGACTTCTTTGAGCCTGCTTAAACTTGCTTGGACTTTCTGATTTTTATTGACTATCTTCCCATGATCCAAATGAGCTGAAATTTTATATGCATGTCATGTTATGGATTGTGATTGACCATGAATTATTTGATAATTTTTGGAATTGATTATGATTGGTTTTGAGATAAGTCTTGCTGTTGACTTCTATGAGCCCTTATTTGCCATGCTTTGACTTCTTTTGTCTATAAAATGATGATGATGAATGATATGAATGTGGGATCAATTGAGTTTGCTTCTTAAATGTTTGAACTTGATTTTGATTGACTTTCCTTTGCTGTTTTGACTTTCTCATTTATTTTTGACCCTAGGCTTGTCCTAGTGGTCCTTTGGGCTTATGATTGAGTTCATGTTTCAGGTTAAGCTACAAGTGCTTCAAAGAAACCATTGCCAATTTGATTGAGTTTATCTGTTTATCATGAGCTAACCTTTGTTTTGTAGGTGGCTTGACTCATATGATTTGAGTCTTGTGCTTTGCACACTTGTTTCTCTGTGTGGACTGTTTCCCAATTCCTTCTGATTTAAACTGTTGAATTGTGTACTGACCTGTTTGACTATTTCAGGTACCATTAGTTGCTTAAGTTCTTTGAACTTGCTTTGCTTTGCTATTTAGCAATTTGCTTTGAGGTATAATTCCTTTTTCTTCATGTAGTCTGGAAGACCCGGCCTGTTACTTGGCCAGGCAACTGTTTGAAGTCCTCCTTAAGAGGCAATGCTTGTGTGTGTTTACTTTTGTCCCAAGCAGGAAAAGTCCTTCAAATAAGGCAATTGGTAGATCAAAGGGATAAGCAACCTATCCCCTACTATTCTGTGAGTCTTCTCCTTGCTCCCATTACATGGTTGTAGCATTGAGATCAAAACCCAAGATCAATCGAGTCAATAATATGTGGAGAGAGTTCCTACTTTCTGAACTCCCACAACTTCTGATATTTAAATGCTCTCCCTGATCAGGGATAAGAGCAATGAGGCACACCCCTCATCTCCTTTCATCTGCTTCACCTTAGCCCCTCAATGGCAAGGTTAAGAGCACCTTTGGACCTATTCCAGTTGGCTTCAATGCCTAACCCTTTTGTATGAGCCTCCTTGTTTGGTTATAGTGTGTGCTGATTGCTTTCATTGATTGATCATTTGCTTCATATACACATGTTTGCTTGCATGCTTTGTGCACTCATCATCATTTATTGCTCATTAATGCATAATCATCTCATTTGTTTTTGTGACTTATCACTGTTGTTTGCCCATTGAGGACAATTGTAAGACCATTTATTGGCCATTGCTCCTATGATATGGAAGTGAGTATAAGACCATCACCTTGGCCACTCATCTTATCTTTGCTTGATGCATTTGATTGTATGTGAGGATACAACTGTAAGTCCCTGCAAGTTGGCATTTGTATTCCTAGGATCATATGTTGGATATTGGTATAAGTCCAGACAGATTGGCATCCGGTATCCAAGTTTCATTTTGTTTTAGGAGATTAGTGTAAGACCATTGAGTGGCTTCTGATATCCATTTCTGTTTTAGGAGATTGGTGTAAATCCATCTATTGGTATCCGGTATCCGCTTTTTTGTTTGTGAGATTGGAGTAAGACCATTGAGTGGCATCCGGTATCATTTGTTTGTTTACTTTATTATCCATTGCTCATTCCAAAGGACACACTTGAATCATCCTCCATATGATCTCAAGAAGTGAACCTTCTAAGAAGTTTTACAATCCATCTCCATCCATTCATCCCCATTATGTCCTAAACCTTTTTACACTTGATTTCAAACTTGACATAGATATTGTGCAAACATCTTCATGTTTTCAAACTAAAAACCTGGACCCCAAGTCCTTGACCTTTTTCAAACCCCATTTCATAACATTTCTTTTGAATCAATCTTAATCATACTTTGACTTCACTTTCATAATCACAATCAATTAACTTCACCCATTCACTTGTTTTGGCTTTGTCCATTGTTAATCTTTTCATGTATTAGCCATAGGTTTCAATTATCTTTGTGGTTGATGTAAACCTCACCTTATCTTTAGTGAGTCGACAATAAGACTTCCGTACTGAAAACAGGGTTAACCCCTCTAGTACGTCGAAGCTATCCTCGCATGGTGGATGTTGGTTTTGGTCGAGTGTTCTCCCATTGATAATGAAAAGCCTCAGTGCTTGTGTTTAAAATTGAATCCACCAACTTTTGGAAATCTTTTAGCCGAACTACGGCGTTTTGATCCTTACCTTTGATGGAAGGTACGTAGGCAACGGGTTCATCCGTTCGAACACAAAAATAACTAACTTGTACATTCTTTTCTCATCATCCCAATCATGTTTGCACAATCTTTATGTCATAACAAATAACAATTTTATACAACAAGTGTGAAAAGGGCTCCCTAGGAGTACCTAGGACGTAGTGGGTGCCTAACACCTTCCCATTGCGTAATTTACCCCTTACCCAGAATCTCTGATCTTTTTATTAGTTTTCTACGTGTAAAACTTCTTAGGCTTTTGTTCGCTTTTTAGCCAGTCCTTTGGATAAATAAAAGTGCGGTGGCGACTCGAAATTTCAATGTATCTCTTGCTTATGGTTTAACCGATAGATCATATAGCGACGAATACACCGCTACAGAAAAGTGGCGACTCCACTGGGGATATCTCACCAGAATCCTTGGTGGTACTGCCTACTTTTCACCCTTGTTGTGCTATATTGTTATCTGTCATATGACATATTTTTGTACAATTTGGGATCACTGTATTGATTGTAATGTGTGAATTGCTTGATATACAATTGCTGTTTGCTTTGGTGATCTGTGAGATGAGTTCTATACCCGAACTCGAGTGCTCTCTAGGATAGGAGAATGGCATAGTCTCGTTGACTGGTGTGGAGTATTCCTTAGCCAGTTGACTTGCGAGCCCATTCACTTGGTGGAGGTCATGTTGAACTAATAATGTCACACAAGTTATTTGTGGTTAGGCATTATTCCTTCAATCATGTGCCTTAGAAGCCAAGGACCTTAGTTTACCAAACCCATCTTGGCCTATTTTTAGGACCGTAGTGCGGAGGTCGTTCAGATGTCAGTTCTGATACGATTGTTACGCGATACTACACTCATAAGAGTTTCTCTTGAGAATATTCTTGGAATACGAGTATTCGTTCCTCCGATAATATTCGAAAGATGGAACGATGATTATGGGAACCTCTGATAGAACATGTCTGGCAGGTTTAAACCCTAGTACACTCCCTTTGGGTGGTTCTTAACCGAGACTCCATGCTCGTGACTCTCAGCAAACCCGTGATTCGTGGTTGAGTCGTTCAAACATTGTTAATATCAATGGATCCCGGATCAGGGGTAAAACCTAGATCCATCAAAGCGGCTGGTTGATATTAGGGATGTTTGAACCGGTTCACGTACCGTTAATATCAATGGAACTTGGGTGTCGATAAGGTGAAAACCTAAATCCACCAAAATGGATGATTGATATTAGGGATACAATGAGCTTTCCCACGACCTTTGTTTGGTGTGCTTTGCTTGATCCTTGAGTGTGTTTGTTGCATTCATACATTCATGCATTCATCTGCACTTCATGTCATCAGAAAAAGAAAATTTTCAAGGAACTTAAAGGGTTATTTGCAAAATTTTCAGACATGGAAAGACCAAAGAGGCATACAAAGAAGTACAGCTTTAAGCAGCCCGATGTAAAAGAGTTAAGGAATCTGACATCATATGTATTAGATCCCTTGGGTTTCAAAGCTCGCTATGGAAAGCTTCTACCTCTGCTCACCACTCAGGTTGATGAAGGATTGATGAGTACTCTAGCTCAGTTCTACGATCCGTTGCATCATTGCTTCTTATTTCCGGACTTCCAGTTGTTGCCGACTTTGGAGGAGTATTCTCATCTTATTGGGATTCCGATTCTGGATCAAGTGCCGTTCAGTGGCTTAGAGGATATTCCATCTGCTCGAGAGATTTCCAGCCTGTTGCATATAGATGAAGATCTGATTAGAGCTAATCTGACTACCAAAGGCGGAATTCAGGGTTTTCCTTCCGAGTTCCTCATTGCTCAAGCTACCTTCTATGGGAAGGCCATGAGTGAGGATGCCTTTGAGGCTCTACTTGTGTTACTCATCTATGGATTGGTGCTGTTTCCCAACTTCGACAAGTTCGTGGACATGAACGCCATTAGGATCTTCTCAGTTCTTAATCCAGTTCCGACTTTGTTGGGCGATGCGTACGTCTCTTTACACCTAAGGAATATGAAGAATGGAGGAGTCATTGTCTGCTGTCTACCTCTGCTGTACAAGTGGTTTATTTCGCACTTGCCGCAGACAGTTGCTTTCAAGGAGAACAAGGGATGTCTACGGTGGTCTCAAAGACTCATGTCTCTCACCAATGATGATATCACCTGGTATGATCGTGTGTATGATACCGTCCAGATCATCAACTCTTGTGGTGAATTCCCTAATGTGCCTCTTCTTGGTACATGTGGTGGGATCAGCTACAACCCTACGCTCGCACGACGTCAGCTTGGGTTCCCCCTAAAGGATAAACCCCATAACATTCTGTTAGAGGGTGTATTCTTTCAGGAGGGTAAAGATCCCCAAGGCCTGAAAGCCAGATTTGTTCGCGCTTGGCGCAATATTCGCAAGAAAGGTAGGAATGAGTTGGGTCCGAAGAACTGCATTGCTTTGGAGCCATACACCTCTTGGGTCAGACAGAGGGCTGCCACCTACTTGATGCCGTATGATCATCCAAGACCTACACCGTTGGATGTGGCTGGGCCTTCAACCCTCCCTACCCAACGTGTAGAGGAGTTGAGAGAAGAAGACCTTTCGCGTGCTTGGATCCGTGAGAGGGAGGAATTGCTGCAGCAGCTCAAGGAGAAGGATGCTATGATTGAATTTCTCGAGCACCGAGTGATCGACGATCCGAACGACACTTGGACTTCTCTGCTTCCTCAGTCATCCAAATTCTGGAAGAGGAAGTATGATCAACTTGCTAAGGAGAAAGCTGATATGGAGGCTGCCTATGAGAGAGAGATCAAGAAGTTGTGCACTTCTCGTCTTCCAGCATCCCGAGCTGTTAGGGATCCATAGGATGTCATTTACCTTTTCTCTTTGTAATGAATCCAAAAATGCTGTATGGTGCAATATATTGAATGAAATATTTTCCATGAGCAATTAAAATGATTTAAATATTCAAAATATTGCAAACAATACCCTAAGGGTTCCTTGAAAACAAAGCATCTGCACAAACATTTCATGCATCATCCTTGCATAAACAGGTACCCATTTTCTGGTCTTCTGGCTCTAACCTCTGCTCTTCATTTATTTTGAAGACAAGCTGACTCACCGGTATTATACGCGGGTCAACTCAGCAAGGGTCATGGAGCAATTGGAACAAGAGAACAGAGAACTAAAGGAAGAGGTCGCCAGACTTGGCGCTTTGATGGAGCAACTCCTTGCTGCTCAGAACCAGCCTGCTCAACAGCCAGCAACTCCTGTTCAGAGGACGGTTATTTCTGAAGTGGCTACTTCAACGGTGCCAGTCAGTGCCCATCAGCCTAATGCCATGCCTCCCGGTTTTCCTTGGGGGATGCCTCCAGGCTTTATGCCTGATCTGCCAGCTCCAACATTTGCTCAAATGCCGGTATCTAGCCCGGTCCCTGTTCCCGCTCCTCCTGTCGTGCATACCATGCCTAGGGTAGACGACACCATCTATCACTCTGAGGCATCTGAGGGCTCAGATGTTCATGAAAAGATGGACGCAATGAACGATCAATTCCTTGAGCTGAGAAAGGAATTAAGGACTCTCCGTGGCAAAGATCTCTTCGGCAAGTCTGCAGCCGAACTCTGCCTAGTTCCCGATGTCAAGATACCGATCAAATTCAAGGTCCCAGACTTTGAAAAGTACAAGGGGAACACCTGTCCACTCGCTCACCTGGTCATGTACGCCAGGAAGATGTCAACACAGACTGATAATGATCAACTCTTGATCCATTATTTCCAAGATAGTCTGTCTGGTGCCGCGCTCAGATGGTACATGAGCCTGGACAGTGTCAACATCCGATCTTTCAACGACCTTGGCGAAGCTTTCGTCAAGCAATACAAATACAATGTTGATATGGCGCCTGACCGAGATCAACTCAGGTCTATGTCCCAGAAAGACAAAGAATCGTTCAAGGAGTACACCCAGAGATGGCGAGAGCTGGCAGCTCAGATCACTCCACCGCTAGAAGAGAAAGAAATGACCAAGATCTTTCTGAAGACTCTTGGCTCATTTTATTATGAGCGGATGGTAGCGAGCGCTCCCTCTGATTTCACCGAGATGGTGAACATGGGGATGCGTCTTGAAGAAGGTGTCCGTGAAGGACGGTTAGCTAAAGATAATGGTTCTTCCTCTAAACGATATGGGGCGTTTAAGAGGAAAGAAGGCGAAGCGCATGCCGTGCAATCTCAGCCGAAGCATAGAAGACCCTCTGTTCAGAGGAAGCCTGCACGACATTCCGGTCATCAGCACCAGGTGGCTCACGTAGCGCCTGTTTTCAAGGACAATACTCCTCAGCATCAGCAACATCAACAGTATCAGCATCAACAGCAATATCAGCAACCGCAGTACCATCAGCAACAATCTCGTCCACAGCAACAGGCTTACCAGCCTCGTGGGAATACAAGTAATCAAGCAAACATGGGTTATGAAAGGAAGAAGATCAGTTTTGATCCGATTCCTATGTCTTATGCGGAGTTATATCCCTCTCTAATAGAGCGGAAGTTGGTTTCTCCGAGAGATCCTCCGGCTATACCTGTCAACCCTCAATGGTGGTATAAGCCTGACCTACACTGTGTTTATCATTCTGGCGCTCCGGGCCATGACATTGAAAATTGTTTCCAGCTGAAGACTAATGTGCAAGACCTTATGAGAAGCGGAATTCTGAGTTTTGAGGACTCAAACCCGAACGTCACCAGGAACCCATTGCCTTCGCATGGGAAATCTGTCAACATGATTCAGGAGTGCCTTGGGAAGTACAAGGTTAAGTACATAAGCCATATCAGGCAGCCGTTGGTTGGATTACACCGTATGCTGTGTCAATACAGCTATTTGGAGCATAACCATGACAAGTGCCGCGTCTGTTCGGTTAACCGCTGGGGTTGTGACCAGGTCCGCCGAGAGCTTCAAAAAATGTTGAATGAAGGTACCATTGAGATTCTGCAGAACCTCAATGTTGATGTAGTTGAGCCTGAGGTGAATGTCATATCACCAGTGTTCAAGCTGCCCGAGCCCGTTGTTATTCGCTACAATAGCAACAAGCCCAAGGCTTCACCTTCTTTGATTATCAAACCAGCAGGCCCTGTGCCTTATTCATCAGACCGAGCTGTGCCATTCCGGTACAATCCTGTTGCTGTCCAGGATGGGGTCGAAGTGCCTTTGCCTTCAACTTCCGTAACCACTATTGCTGATGTCAGTGGGTTGACCCGAAGTGGTCGTGTATTTTCTGCGCCTGCAAAGGCTACTGTTTCTGATACTGTCGAACGTCCGGTGGGGACTGCTGCCAAAGTTCAGAATCCGGCACTTGATGTTGCCAAACCCTCCTCATCTGTACAAAAGACTCCTGTTTCTTCAGTTGGCCCAAGCGGCATTGTTGATGAAGAATCTGATGAAATGTTGAGGCTCATCAGAAAGAGTGAGTATAACATTGTAGACCAGCTTCTACACACGCCCTCCAAGATTTCTATTCTTTCTCTACTGCTGAATTCAGAACCTCATAGGGAGTCTCTGCAGAAAGTCTTGGACTTGGCGTATGTCGATCACGACGTCACTCTCGAACAATTTGATAGCATTGTTGCAAACATTACCGCTTGCAACACTTTGAGCTTCTGTGACGCTGATCTCCCTGAGGAGGGAAGAGACCACAACATGGCTTTACATATCTCCATGAATTGCAAATCTGATGCAATGTCCAATGTGTTGGTGGACACTGGATCTTCTTTAAATGTATTGCCGAAATCCACACTCTCTCGTCTGTCATATCAAGGTCCTCCTATGAGGCAGAGTGGGGTTGTTGTGAAAGCTTTTGATGGGTCGCGCAAGACCGTGATTGGGGAAGTTGATCTCCCAATCAAGATAGGACCAAGTGATTTCCAGGTTACTTTCCAAGTAATGGATATCCACCCATCATACAGCTGTCTCTTAGGCAGACCATGGATTCACGAGGCTGGCGCCGTGACATCCACCCTACACCAGAAGCTGAAATTTGTCAAAAACAAGAAATTGGTTGTAGTAGGGGGAGAAAAGGCACTCCTGGTTAGCCATCTGTCTTCTTTCTCGTACATTGACGCAGAGGATGAAGTTGGAACTCAGTTTCAAGCTTTATCTATTGATGAACCAATCGAGAAGAAGTCTCCTTCATTCACTTCCTACCGAGATGCGAAGCTGGCCATTGAATGTGGTGCAGTTGCTGGATTAGGGAAAGTGCTTGAACTTGAAGATAACCGATCCCGGGCTGGCATTGGCTATGGTTCTGGGGCATGCAATGAGCAAGGTCTGTTCACAAGTGGAGGATTCATCCATGAAGATCAACCTGCAGAAGACGAAGCTGCTGCTATCATTGAAGAAGAAGACGCATAAGACTTGAACAATTTTGTTATTCCTGGTGGTGTCTGCCATAATTGGGTCGCTGTAGATGTTCCTACAGTCATCCATAGATCAGAGTAAATTGTTCACTTTGTTTAAAACCCTTCTCCCATGCCAAAAGGAGAAGTGATGACATTGTTGGCAAAGCATATATACAATGATATTTTCATTCCATTTTCGCATTGTTAAACATTTGTTTTTCCTTTGTTTTCACTTTTTGCTTTTCGTCATGAAATCAGTGATCACAAAAAACCATAAAAACAAAAATAAAATCAAACATTTTTCATCTGCATAATGATTTGCTTGATTAAATTCTGAAGTTTTTCCCTAACCAAAATCATTATGCAGGTTGATCCTAAAACCCATTGAACATAATGATCCAACGCCATCTCCCAATTTTGAATTCCCTGTATTTGAGGCAGAGGAAGATGACGTTGAAGAGATTCCTGATGAGATCACCCGTCTCCTTGAGCACGAAGAGAAGATCATTCAGCCACATCTCGAAGACTTGGAAACAGTCAACTTGGGGTCTGAGGATTGTGAGCGCCTGGTGAAGATTGGGGCACTTCTTGAAGAGTCTGTCAAGGAAGATTTGATCAGCTTGCTACGAGAATATTCAGATATCTTTGCTTGGTCCTATGAAGACATGCCGGGTTTAGATACAAATATTGTGCAACATTTCCTGCCTTTGAAGCCTGAGTGCGTGCCTGTGAAGCAGAAGCTCAGAAGAACTCATCCAGATATGGCAGTGAAGATCAAAGAGGAAGTTCAGAAGCAAATTGATGCGGGGTTTCTGGTGACTTCGACATATCCTCAATGGGTGGCCAACATTGTGCCTGTTCCTAAGAAGGACGGAAAAGTCCGTATGTGCGTTGATTACAGAGATTTGAACAAAGCTAGTCCGAAAGATGATTTTCCTCTGCCACACATTGACATGTTGGTAGACAATACAGCCAAGTTCAAAGTCTTTTCCTTTATGGACGGATTTTCCGGATATAATCAAATCAAGATGGCACCAGAGGATATGGAGAAGACAACATTCATCACACCTTGGGGAACATTCTGTTATCGAGTGATGCCCTTCGGCTTGAAGAACGCCGGAGCCACGTATCAACGAGCTATGACTACCTTGTTTCATGATATGATGCACAAGGAGATAGAAGTCTATGTTGATGATATGATTGCTAAGTCCCGAACGGAAGTTGAACATATTGAGCATTTGTTGAAGCTTTTTCAGCGTTTGAGGAAGTTCAAACTTCGCCTGAATCCGAACAAATGTACATTTGGAGTCCGTTCCGGCAAGTTGTTGGGTTTTGTGGTAAGTGAAAGAGGTATTGAGGTTGATCCTGCAAAGGTCAAAGCAATACAAGAGATGCCTGCACCCAAAACTGAGAAGCAAGTCCGAGGTTTTCTTGGCCGCTTGAACTACATTTCCAGATTTATATCCCACATGACTGCCACATGTGCGCCGATATTCAAGCTCCTCCGGAAAGATCAGTCCCATGATTGGACCGAGGATTGCCAGAAAGCTTTCGACAGTATCAAAGATTATCTGTCCGAACCTCCGATATTGTCTCCGCCTGTGGAAGGAAGACCTCTGATTATGTACTTAACAGTTCTTGAAGACTCGATGGGTTGTGTACTCGGTCAACAAGATGAATCAGGGAAGAAGGAGTTTGCTATCTACTACCTCAGTAAGAAGTTTACTGATTGTGAGTCTCGGTACTCTACGCTTGAGAAGACGTGATGTGCTTTGGCTTGGGCTGCTAAGCGTTTGCGCCAGTACATGATAAATCATACGACTTGGTTGATATCCAGAATGGATCCAATTAAGTATATCTTCGAGAAGCCTGCTTTAACTGGGAGGATCGCCCGTTGGCAGATGTTATTGTCTGAGTATGATATTGAGTATCGAGCTCAGAAAGCTATCAAAGGTAGTATCTTGGCTGACCATCTAGCGCACCAGCCAATTGAAGATCATCAGTCTGTTCAGTTTGACTTCCCGGACGAGGAAATTCTGTATTTGAAGATGAAAGATTGCGATGAGCCTACACTTGATGAAGGTCCGGAACCTGGTTCCAGATGGACGATGGTGTTTGATGGCGCTGTTAATCAATATGGAAATGGAATTGGGGCAGTGATCATTACTCCTCAAGGTTCACACATGCCGTTTACAGCGAGGCTAACTTTCAAATGCACGAATAATATGGCGGAGTATGAAGCCTGTATTATGGGACTGGAAGAATGCATTGATTTGAGAATCAAGTATCTTGATGTCTATGGTGATTCAGCTTTGGTTGTCAATCAGATCAAAGGTGAATGGGAGACGAATCAGCCAGGTCTCATCCCATACAGAGATTATGCAAGGAGAATTTCAACTTTCTTCACAGAAGTTGAATTTTATCATATTCCTCGAGAAGATAACCGGATGGCAGATGCCCTTGCTACGCTTGCTTCTATGATAGTTGTCAGATGGTGGAATGATGTTCCCAACATTACTGTGATGCGCTTGGACAGACCAGCTCACATATTTGCAATTGAAGAAGTGAAAGATGACAAGCCTTGGTACTTTGATATCAAGAATTTCCTCCAGAACCAGGTCTACCCGCCTGGGGCATCTGTGAAGGATAGGAAAACTTTGAGAAGGTTGTCAGGCAGTTTTTACCTCAGCGGTGAAGTGCTGTACAAGAGAAATTTCGATATGGTTTTGCTCAGATGCGTGGATAGACACGAAGCAAACCTATTGATGACCGAGGTTCATGAGGGTTCATTTGGTACTCATTCCAATGGACATGCCATGGCTAAGAAGATGTTGAGAGCAGGCTACTATTGGCTGACAATGGAGTCTGACTGTTGCAAGTATGTGAAGAAATGTCACAAGTGTCAAATTTATGCGGACAAGATTCATATTCCTCCGACACTCCTGAATGTGATTTCATCACCATGGCCTTTCTCTATGTGGGGAATTGACATGATCGGCATGATTGAGCCGAAAGCGTCCAACGGACATCGGTTTATTCTCGTAGCAATTGATTACTTCACCAAATGGGTTGAAGCCGCTTTGTACGCGAATGTAACCAGGCAGGTGGTTGTGAAGTTTATCAAGAACCAGCTGATTTGCCGTTATGGTGTGCCAGAAAGGATCATTACTGATAACGGATCCAATCTGAATAACACGATGATGGATGAGTTGTGCGCTGAATTCAAGATTGCACACCATAATTCCTCTCCCTACAGACCTAAGATGAATGGGGCTGTTGAAGCTGCTAACAAGAATATCAAGAGGATTATCCAGAAGATGACTGTCACCTACAAAGATTGGCATGAAATGCTGCCATTTGCTTTGCATGGATATCGTACGTCTGTACGCACTTCAATAGGGGCAACCCCTTTCTCTCTTGTCTATGGCATGGAAGCCGTTCTCCCAGTAGAGGTGGAGATCCCATCAATGCTAGTCTTGATGGAAGCCAAGTTGACTGATGCTGAATGGATTCAGAGTCGTTACGACCAACTGAATTTGATTGAAGAGAAACGATTAACTGCCATGTGTCATGGTCAGTTATATCAGCAGAGAATGAAGAAAGCATTCGATAAGAAGGTCAAGCCTCGTGTGTTCAGAGAAGGTGACCTCGTGCTCAAGAAAGTTTTGTCTTTCGCGCCCGATTCCAGGGGCAAGTGGACTCCAAACTACGAGGGTCCATATGTTGTTAAGAGAGCCTTTTCAGGCGGTGCTTTGATGCTTACAACAATGGATGGGGAGGATTTCACTCGTCCTGTGAATTCAGATGCAGTCAAGAGATACTTTGCCTAAAAAAAAAAGTATATGCAAATGAAAAAAAAAGAAGAATGAAAAAACAGAATAGCTCGCTAAGTTGAAAACCCGAAAGGGCGGCTTAGGCAAAAATGAGCGTCTCGGTGGAGAACCCGCAAGGGTAATCCAGGCAAAATTAGAGACTTGAAAAAAGATATATACTTGCATCCCGCTAGATTGAGTACCTCACCCTGGGGCAATCTAGGCAAAAATTAGGGATTTGGCAAGTAACTGCATCCTGACAAGACTTTTTGGTTTATCAGTCGTCATTTCGTCAGAAGATTCTCGATTCGTCGTCAACCAAAGCTTCGGATACATCGAGATTCGAATTGGTAGAGAAAGGATCATTATGTTCAATGAAGCCCTCTTCCAATATATATCACTGATTTCAAATTTGTACAAATCTATGGAGTCTTGCCATTTGCAGACTACCATTCCATCAAATAAATTTGAGCTTTTTATCCAATTATTTGCACTCTTATTTGTTTTAATTCAACAAATTTTTTGCATGTCTTAAATTGATAAAATGTCATTGTTTTAAACAAATCAAAATTTTCAAAATATTTGTTTTAAACAAAGTGAACATTCACAAGATTGAAAGGATACTCAAGAATATCTCAGTGCTCTCCCGAGGGTGGCATGGTTTCCAACAGCTAAGACATTCGTTCATATTCTTGGTTTGGTGGTATCTTCTCTCTTCAGATCTGTTGTTGGGGTTGTTCCTCAAACAGATTTGTTGGTGGGGTTGTTCCCCAGTACAGTCGCAAGCAGAATGTTGTTGAAGACTTCCTTTTCTCCAGCAGCAGTTTTCCCTGCATGGGTGTTTTCTTGTAGAAGTTTCGGCGGTTGATGGTTTGTCATCTTGGTGCCCCGTCACTTTCTCCAGTGGGTCGACATTCCCAGACTTTATTTGTCTCCTCAGCACAGTCATGAGTAGAGCTGTTATTGATATCTCCATCGGATTTGCGAGCAGAATTGTTATCACTCTTCCCAATGCAGTTGCCAGCAGGAATTGTCTGTTTTCCTCAGCACGATCGTTTTTCTTTTTGAAAGACTCGGTAAGTCAGCGGTTTGATACCCGGTACTTTACCTTTTCCCCGGCGAAGTCGTCTGCGGAATTATTGTTATCTCTCCATCAGAGTTATTCTCTCCAGCAGAGCAGAATTTATTTTCCTACTCGTTGTTTGATTTGGGTTGACATCCCAGTATTTCAACCATCTTTTCCTCAGCGTAGTCTGCAGAATGCTTGTTGTGGCAGTTTCGCCTGTTGAATACTTCTTCGATCCCCAGTATGGTCGGATGATGGCTCTAGCCTCCAGTGAACGGATTAATTTCCTGACTGTTTGTGATCCTCAGTAGAATGGCTCATACTGCAGAATCTACTTGTCGTGATCAGTTTGCTATGCATATTCTCCCCAAGTGGAGTGGTTCGTCGCAGAATCTACTTGTTTGATTTGTCCTCCCTCAGTGGTTTGTTCCCAAGAGAGTAGCCGACAGTTTTCCCCAATAGAGTTGCTTACACAGTTAGATTCTATTTGGATGATATCATTTCTCCCTCAGTGGGTTGTTCCCCAGTGGAGTTATTTGGATTTGCTTCTACAGCAGTTCGTGCTTGCGCAATGCACTTTTTGTTTCTCAGTTGACACTGGGATCCCTTGCAGATACTTTGGGATTTCTCTTGTTCCCCTACAGATTCGTCTTGGTGGCTGTTTTGCCCGTTGTGACTTTCTATACCCTGATTGGGTTTGTTTCCTGATATCTCTGATCCTCTGCTTCTTCAGCAGTACCTGCAGATCTTTGCTTTACAGCATATGGATCTCCGCAGATTGGCTCTCCAACTGGTTTTTCCCCTGGAAGTATAATACCGGACGTTTGGTTCCTGAACCTGTTTGTGTTAGAATCGTCTGTTTTGTCAGCATTCATCAAACATAAATCACGCATATTCATGCATATTCATAAACATTCAGATATTCATGTTGCATTGTTTGCCATATATCTTTTGTTTGCTGTTCCCTGCTTTTGGGTGATGTAGATCTCTTTACAGATTTCCCCAAGCAGATGTCGGGTGTTAAAATCTCTCCATATAGAGTCAACCCCATAAGCAGAAAAAGTCTGTCTTTCCTTCTGCAGTTCCCCACTGAGATACATCCTCGTGGATGACGGTTTCTTCCATTTCCTCCCAACACATATATTGGGATGGATTTTCCTATTTGAGTTACATCCTCATTAGGACGTGTCTTTATTCAGTCCGTCTTTTCGGATCATTCCCGAATTGACTATTTGTCAGATATCTTGTGCTTCCCAGTGGGTTGTTCCCCAGCGGAATGTTTTTGGGCCTCTACCTACGAACCGGTAGTTATAAGTCCTATTTTTCCTGGCTTTCTTGACAGAATTTGTGGTTATACACCTTTTATTCTCCAGCCAGGGTTTTGGTTTTCTGCCTAATAGTCGGTAGTCGTAAATCCTATTTTTTCCTGCTCTTCAGCAGTTTGTGGTTTGTTATAACCCTATCTTGGTTTCCCGTGCGGATTTGTGATTTGTTCTATCCCCACGCGGAGTTGTTGGTCTTCTACCCCGTATTCGGTAGATGTAAACCCTAATTTTGTGGTCACCTCCCCTCTTTTGGCCCTCTGCCTACAAACCAGCAGTCGTAAGTCCTATCTTTGCGGTTTTTCTACCTACAAACCGGTAGTTATAAACCCTGTTTTCTCCTTGCAGAGTTAATTTTGTTGTTCATCCCAACCGATGACAATTTCCCTTGTGGTTATCTTCATCTAGTTCTTGATGTTGATTTTCCTTTGCTTGGATAAGTTGCTCAGATCAGCACTTATATCCCTAGCAAGTCTTTTGTGGATAATTGCCGTATGCTAGCAATTTTATCCCCAGCGGGTCCTTTCACCTTGTGTCAAGTGATAGTGTCCCCGGGTCATTGATTTTCATCAGTGCCCCCTCAGCGAGTCTTCTTTCATGTACCCTTTTGTCGGTAATGTCTGTTGCTCCTTTTGATTGGTCATCATTATATACCTATTCTGGTATCCCGATGCCTTTCTTTTCGGATTTTATCCTATAAACAACCTACAACCCGGTTAAGGATAATCTTCCATGCGAGGTTATTATTCACGTTTTGACGGCTATGAATAATATATCTCATGCGCTCTTTAGTTGGAATCCTTTGTTGATCTTCCCCAGCTGAGCAAGATTCGTATTCTCTGCAGAATCGAATGTCCATCCTATAAACAAGTCTGCTGTTCTAGCTTTCTTCAGGATGATGAGTGTTTTGGAACACAAACCAATTCACGTCTTCGGATTTTATCCTATAAACAACCTACAACCCGGTTCAGGATAATCTTCCTTTGTGAGTATTCTATCCACGTTTTGACAGCTATGGATATTATATCTCGTTCACTCTTGGGTCAATCTTTTGATTGTTTTCTCCGCAGAGTAAGATTCGTATTCCTTGCGGAATCGAATGTCCATCCTATAAACAAGTCTGCTGTTCTAGCTTTCTTCAGGGTGATGAGTGTCTTGGAACACAAACCAATTCACGTCTTCGGATTTTATCCTATAAACAACCTACAACCCGGTTCAAGATAACTTTCCATGCGAGTACATTATCTACGTTTTGATGGCTATAGATAATATATCTCATGCACTCTTTTGTCGAACACTTTGTTTGTTTCCCCAACTGAGTAAGATTTGCATTCTTTACAGAATCAAATATCCATCCTATAAACAAGTTTGCTTTCGCTCTCTTCAGGATGATGAGTGTTTTGGAACACACACCAATTCACGTCTTTGGTCGGTCACCTGTTACATACCTACAACCCGGTATCCTTGGTGTTCCTTCCTGTTTTTTTTGTTACCCTTATACCCGGTGACATCTCATCTTTCTTTGGTGCTTCCTCAGTGAAGTTTCCTTGTTGCTTCTCCCCAGGAGTCAGCTTGTGTTTCTCCAATGGATTTATCTTCCTTTGGAATTAATTCTTTTTCCCCAGTGTGAGTCCTTCACTCCCCAGTGAGTTCTCCAGTCTGTTTTCTGTTATTTCCTAATCAGAGTCGTATCTTGTTCACGCTGTGTCAGTTTTGTTTATCCCCAACTAGAGTCTTGTCAGAGTCTCCGTTCCTGGTGAGTATATCACTCCGATGGATCGTCTTTTCTTCTGTGAGAATCATATTCCCCACAGAATTTTGTCTTTTGCATGCATACATTTGCATTATGAGGTCTCTTAGGGACCAAAATTTGTCTCATTACTGTTATTTAAGCCCATTCTACCGCGTCAAGATGAAGATTTCTAAACTTCACTTCTCCGGCTAGAACGACCTTAAATAGGGGCATCTGTAAGACCCCAATTTTAGGCCCTAAGATCCCTCATGGCCCATATCATATCATATCATAGCCTTAAGGATCATTGCATGCCCTAGCTCCCCTCCTAGTGGGTAGGTTGCCTTGTAAGTGAATTAATAGGAGTAGAGACTTCCAGCATACAGTATCAGATCAAATGAAGTTGATGAGATTATCAATAAATGGATTACAAGGTTGTCGCATTTGTTGAAAGAAATTTGTCAGCAAGGACAAGTTAGAATAATGAGTATGTAAGAGGTTTGGAATCAAAGAGAAGTTAAGTGTTGGTCTAAGACTTGATACAAGAATTTTTTGTTTGTTGAGCGAAGGAAATTCGGGGGCGAATTTCAATTTAAGGGGGGGGGGGGGGGGGGAGAATGTAATATCCCATATTCCCTTAAATACTAAATTAGTTGTCAGTTGAGACCAATTGAGTTCCTATGTACTCTATCTATTATAAATTGTAACAACTAGGTCAATGATTTTGTTGTTGAATACTTATGCAATGAATAAATGTTAATCTAAATCTTGATTAAGATAGATTAATAAATTAATTGAGTGTTATAAATTCGTTTTGGACGCAGTCGGAGGCGTTGGAAAGCTCTTTCAATGCTCTATCATATAGTGATGAAAAAAACATGATTATATGTCAATTATTGATAGTATAAACATGATTATATATATATATATATATATATATATATATATATATATATATATATATATATATATATATATATATATATTATGAGTTTTTGTTTGTTAATTGAATATATGGTTCTTGTTTTTTTCCATAATTCAAGAACCGTGAATCCGACTGATATGAGACTTAAAGCTTTGAAAAGCTCATACAATGAGATATTGCATGGTGATGAGAGACCATGAGCTAACCAATAATTATTGGTAAAGGATAGTGATAATTGTATGCTTGGGTTATGTTTGACTTGTTGTATGTGACAAGTTGAATAACCTAAGAAAATGAGGAGCATGTTGTGAGTTGGATATGTCTAGGGTTTATTATAACATATGATGCTACTATGGGTGTTCTTGTATGATATTTAATATGCTAATGTATATGCTATAAATTGATTGGATTTTGTTGGATGTGAAATAATATGATTAAAACTTTATAAAGATGAGTGAGGAAACCTAGGAGAATAACTTGATTAATAACTTAGAAAGATAATCTAGGTTATGGAAATGAGTATACGGTGATGCTTGGACGCAACGGTACCTAGGTATGTATCGTGGACAAGTATTCACTTGGTAAGTGAACCAATATGCCTTTTATGGAATATGTGTGATTTATGTATGAGAATTGATCATGTTATGATGCCATGAGAATTGATATGATGTCATGAGAATCGTTTGATATTTTTGGTGAGGAAAATTTGTTCCAAAAATCCTATTTTGGTGAGGAGCATTGCTCCGAAAGCCCTATTGGTTATTGAGAATTAATCACGTATTCGGAATTATTTGTGATTGTGCACATACCACTTCAAGGGCTTCGGTAAAGCGGTAAGTGGGGATGTGGCACCAATGATTCGCGCCTCAATTGGTTTTGAGTCCCAACCATGACAGACATCGGGGAAAGGTGGAAACCTAAGTGGGTTAGAGTCCCATATGGTGAAAGATACTCAACATGGGTTAGAGTCCCATATGGTGAAAGATACTCAATGTGGGTTAGAGTCCCATATGGTGAAAGATACTCAACGTGGGTTAGAGTCCCATATGGTGAAAGATACTCAACGTGGGTTCGAGTCCCATACGAGTGATGGTTCTTAAAAGTGGGTTCGAGTCCCATACAAGTGATGGTTCTTTAAAGTGGGTTTGAGTCCCATAGGGGAACCTGATATCCACCATGAAAGTTAAATCATACGGACATGCGTGAACCAAGCCTTGGCCTAGACGTAGGTCCGGTCTGGGATCGATGTTGTGTGAATCCGAATAGTGATTTGTTGAGTTATGTGAACTCATGTGACATGTTTCCATACATTGTGTTTATCCCTCTGTTACTCAAGTCCTAGTTACAAGGCGCGAGTGATGCACAAGTAACAGAAGGTGAATACTTGAGTTAAAATCGAATACGAACCCTGTCGAGCCGAGTGGACCCATAGGATAGGAGAACACACTGAGATTATTATCTCATCCCATTATTATTGTTATTTTTCAGGTAATCCTTGCAGGTTGAATCTAAGAGAAGCTGTTAATGGATGTTTCAAGGGATGTTGTTTATCATGATCTTCCGCTGTGGAGTTGTGTGCAATGAAGATATTGCACATAACTCTTAGATTTTTATTGTTTAGATACTATTGTATAACATGTTCCATTGATGTTTTTAGTTTGGACATGTGTATATATTGATGCCATTAGGCACTTATGTTGGATCAGTACCAATTAATAACACTTGTATGATATTATTCTAGATATATATTATACAGGTTGTTACATTAGATTTGTTTTCCATTCATGATATAACATGTGGAGGTAATCTCCCATTTTTAGAAAAATAAATGTACAGAAAAGTCATGTTTTGGTAGAGGATCTGATTGTGACATTAAGTTTTGGACATATATCACCTTATGAATGAAAAAAAGCACCAAAACTATCATTGGAACCACACCTATGCTTTATCCGTTTTTTTAAATAAACAATTCAATTACAAAAATTAAAATAAAAAAGACTTAGGAGCATTTAATTAGAGATTTAAGAAAATTGTTGAAATCTATGATTGTAGCTGTAAATGTAATTTCTTCTCAAAGTTTTGTTTTTGACACAAACAATATTAAAGCATTTAATTAATCAAGTGATGCTCAATATCAATATGTGGAGGAATTAAATTAAAATTAATAAGTCCAATCAAGTTTAAAAAGACTTAGTCGTAAATGTAACGTTTCCTCAATGTTTTTAAAACGTGTAATTTTAGTGACGCGTGAGAAATAGTTTGTTTAGAAATATTTTGGGAAAATGTCATTAATGTTGTATTGGAATTGTAAGGTAGCTTATAATTTGGGAGAAATATTTTAGACAAAAATGATTTATAATTTGAGATAGAGGGAGTAGAATTTTACAATGTGTTAAAAAACATAGAATGCAGAACAGACGGGGAATGAGATTCGATCTTTTAGATTAACATTTTTTTAAAGGACTAAACTTACGTACAATTGCTTATATACTGTTAGAATTATTTTCCATTCATGATATAACATGTGGAGTTAATCTCTCATTTTTGGAAAAAAAATGTACGACACATCCATGTTTTGGTAGAGGATTTGAATGTGACATTAAGTTTTGGACAAATATCAACTTAGGAATGAAAAAGAGAACCAAAAATATCATTGGAACTGCACCTATGTTTTATCTTTTTTTTTAATTAAACAATTCAATTACAAATATTAAAATAAAAACACTTAAATCTTTAACCTTTTATATAGATATATATATATATATATATATATATATATATATATATATATATATATATATATATATATATATATATATATATATATATATATATATATATATATATATATATATATATATATATATATATATATATATATAAAATTATTTTTATGATTAGTTAACCTAAGTATTAATTAGAGAATTAAGAAAATTGTTGAAATCTATGATCGTAGCTGTAAATGTAATTTCTTCTCAAAGTTTTGTTTTTCACATAAACAATATTAACTCGTTTTATTAATCAAGTGATACTCAATATGAGGAGGAATTAAATTTAAAGTAATAAGTCTAGTCAAGTTAAAAATACTTAGTCTTAAATGAAATGTTTCCTCAAAGTTTTTAAAACGTGTCATTTTAGTGACGCGGTAGAAATAGTTTATTTAGAAATATTTTAGGATTTTTTTTATTAAAGTTGTATTGGAATCGTAAAGCGGCTTATAATTTGGGACAAATAATTTAGACAAAATGATTTTTAATTTGAGATAGAGGGAGTAGTATTTTACAATGTGTTAAAAAATATAGAATGCAGAACAAACGGAGAATGAGATTCGATCTTTTAGATTAACAATTTTTTAAAGGACTAAACTTATGTACAATTGCTTATATACTGTTAGAACTTTTTCCAATTCATGATATAACATGTGGAGTTAATCTCCCATTTTTGGAAAAATAAATGTACGGCAAATGTAAGACCCCAATTTTGGGCCCTAAGATCCCTCATGGCCCATATCATATCATATCATAGCCTCAAGGATCATTGCATGCCCTAGCTCCCCTCCTAGTGGGTAGGTTGCCTTGTGAGTGTGGTTCTTGATCACCAAGCATGTTTTGCATTTGTATATCTTTGCCTTTCATATGCTTATCATTCCAAGGTACAAAAATATTGTCAGTTTAACCTTGTTGCTTGCAGTTGAAGCAATCATCAGCAATTAGGTCAAAGTCAGTCATTGGTCAGTCAAAGTAGTGGATGGTGGCCATTCTTGCAGAATTTGGGCACCATGATCAATAATCAAGAGTTCATATAACTTGGGACATCATTTGAAGTCCAGGTCTCAAAGAATCAGGGTTTGGAATTCATCAGAAGTGGTTCAATCATGCAAAACCCTAGAAAAGTCAACAGAAAGTCAAACTTGGTCAACTGTGGATTTAATCAATGATTTGATGGATGGAATTGATTTGAAGGAGCTCATTCATGTCTATACAAGCCTCATATATCATGCCAAACCTCATCATGGAAGAATTTGAAGCAAAATCAGAAATTTCCCAAAATAGAAAGTGGACCTGTAATTTTAACTGCCAAAAATGGAAACTTCTTGATCTCAAACTTACATCATGATACAAGCTTAAAATGAATTTTTGCCAAACATGAAAGTTGAAGATCTTGTTCTCCCATTTCCAAAAAGTCCAAGAACTCTCAATTCCCATGCATGGTTGTCAAGATATGATCAAATCATTTTCACAAAATCTTGAACTTCAAAGGGCCATATCTCATGAACCACAAGGCCAATTTTAGTGGGGTTTTTTCCTACAATCTCCATTTGTTCCCCTCTTTCCAAAAATGCATTCATATTTCACCAAAACCTCACCATGCAAAATGCCATTTTTGGACTTGACTTCATTAAATTTCAAGTAGTGCAAAAAGTTGACTTTTTGAATTAATGATTTTTAAACCATTTGGCCATTTGGGAATTGTTTGGAAAGATATTTGAGGCATGTTCAAGGCCCAAACTCGGCCAGACCACACCTCCTTGTTGCAATTGGCTCAAAATTAGCAAAAATGCAAATTGGCTTCATTTAAGTTAACTTTGATTAGCACCTTCATTAACAATGTTAAACATCAAATATAAGGAACATTTTCTGTCATTCTAAACCTAGCAGCAGCCATAATACAAACAGAATTCTCTCATTCTTTAAAATCACCATTTTCATATCTTTGCATTTTTGTTCAAACCCTTCAAAGCACTCGAGCCACTCTTCCTTCATTCATCACCTAGCCATCATTTGGAGCTCTTTTGAAGCAGCAAACCCCAGCTGGAAGCTCCTTTTCATGTTCTGTTTTCTCCATGGACCAACAATGGTGAAATTGGATTTGGACACTCCCAAGCCTTGCTGAGCTCGATTTCTTCAAGAATCCATCAATATCAAGCATAAGGAGGATCTGTTTGAGCCTGCATCATCCAAACAACCACTGTTTCTCGATTTTCTTCACAACCAAGTAAAGTTTCGAATCTCTCATTTCTCTAAATGTTGCCATGTTTTGTGTAGTTCTTGCCTTGCTGAGTATTGTGAACCTTGTATCATTCGAATTGGTTAACTATGCTGTGAGAAATCTGGATTTTCATTTTTGTGCTCAAACTTGTTTTAGTCGATTTGCTTTGATGATGATGATTTAATGAAAACCATGGCTAGATTATGACTGTGCTTGCTTCATTGGTTCGATTGGTATGCATATCCATGATTTCTGGGTGAATTAATCTTTTCATGTTTGAATGTTGAAGATGATTACTGCTGTTTTAAAACCCTAGAATCTGCCCAGAAATTTGCATGATTCGTGTTTGGTTTATTGTTGTTTGGATGTTGCATGAACATTGTTGTTCCATTGCCATGCTGCTTGTGCATTTCTGGATGAATTTCGCATGATGATGATGAACCATGAAGATGAAATGCTGTTGCTGTTGCATAAACCCTAAGGGCATTGAACCCAGAACTTGATTGGTTGTTGTTTGAATTTTTCTACTTGCTTACTGTTCCATTGAGAATCAACCAATCACAACATTTCGTTGCCTGGCCTTAAACGATGCGTTTTGATAAATGATATGCATATTCACAAAAATGCCACTCGGTCAATTGGTTGACTTGTTAATTCATGTTACTTTGTTCATTTTATTCCAAATTGTTACTCAACTTACAAAATTCACAATTCACTCATTTCAATTCCAAAAATCATGAAATTTTTTGCATCATGTCCTGTTTGATGTCTACTATTTTATCATGATTTTTAATGAATTTTTGGTCGGCTGGATTTTAAATGGTATTAGGTTTCTTGACATGTATGCACATTTTACACCTTTTGCCATTTCTTTTGTGAAATTGTGATGATGTATCCAATGCCCCTGAAATTGTTTGTGGTTAATCTACACTCATTCATGTTTGTTTTGATGTAGAGTTCTTGAATTTATCATATGTGGTTTGTGAGACATGAATTTTGGAAGTAGGGTGTGACAATTTGTGTCACACCATTGATATGCAATTTCATGATTTTTGTTGACATGCTTCCTGACTCCCAATTAATGTGAAATTTTGCATGATCCTTCTCTTATATGTCTAGTTGACTTGTGAATTTTCCTGGAATTAATTATGCCATTTCCTATTTGTTTGAGATTTTTCTTCCCTGCCTAGTCAAATGTTGACTTTGTGTGACACATCTTGCCATTTCATTTGGGAAATTCTCATATCTTATTGGATGATCATGAAATTTTACATGTGCATACTAGACATCTTAAGCTTTGCATTGGTGTTGATCCCATTCATTTCTCATCTGTTTTCATTTAGTTATGATTTTTTGAACTTGACACATGTTTGTTTGACTTCTTTGAGCCTGCTTAAACTTGCTTGGACTTTCTGATTTTTATTGACTATCTTCCCATGATCCAAATGAGCTGAAATTTTATATGCATGTCATGTTATGGATTGTGATTGACCATGAATTATTTGATAATTTTTGGAATTGATTATGATTGGTTTTGAGATAAGTCTTGCTGTTGACTTCTATGAGCCCTTATTTGCCATGCTTTGACTTCTTTTGTCTATAAAATGATGATGATGAATGATATGAATGTGGGATCAATTGAGTTTGCTTCTTAAATGTTTGAACTTGATTTTGATTGACTTTCCTTTGCTGTTTTGACTTTCTCATTTATTTTTGACCCTAGGCTTGTCCTAGTGGTCCTTTGGGCTTATGATTGAGTTCATGTTTCAGGTTAAGCTACAAGTGCTTCAAAGAAACCATTGCCAATTTGATTGAGTTTATCTGTTTATCATGAGCTAACCTTTGTTTTGTAGGTGGCTTGACTCATATGATTTGAGTCTTGTGCTTTGCACACTTGTTTCTCTGTGTGGACTGTTTCCCAATTCCTTCTGATTTAAACTGTTGAATTGTGTACTGACCTGTTTGACTATTTCAGGTACCATTAGTTGCTTAAGTTCTTTGAACTTGCTTTGCTTTGCTATTTAGCAATTTGCTTTGAGGTATAATTCCTTTTTCTTCATGTAGTCTGGAAGACCTGGCCTGTTACTTGGCCAGGCAACTGTCTGAAGTCCTCCTTAAGAGGCAATGCTTGTGTGTGTTTACTTTTGTCCCAAGCAGGAAAAGTCCTTCAAATAAGGCAATTGGTAGATCAAAGGGATAAGCAACCTATCCCCTACTATTATGTGAGTCTTCTCCTTGCTCCCATTACATGGTTGTAGCATTGAGATCAAAACCCAAGATCAATCGAGTCAATAATATGTGGAGAGAGTTCCTACTTTCTGAACTCCCACAACTTCTGATATTTAAATGCTCTCCCTGATCAGGGATAAGAGCAATGAGGCACACCCCTCATCTCCTTTCATCTGCTTCACCTTAGCCCCTCAATGGCAAGGTTAAGAGCACCTTTGAACCTATTCCAGTTGGCTTCAATGCCTAACCCTTTTGTATGAGCCTCCTTGTTTGGTTATAGTGTGTGCTGATTGCTTTCATTGATTGATCATTTGCTTCATATACACATGTTTGCCTGCATGCTTTGTGCACTCATCATCATTTATTGCTCATTAATGCATAATCATCTCATTTGTCTTTGTGACTTATCACTGTTGTTTGCCCATTGAGGACAATTGTAAGACCATTTATTGGCCATTGCTCCTATGATATGGAAGTGAGTATAAGACCATCACCTTGGCCACTCATCTTATCTTTGCTTGATGCATTTGATTGTATGTGAGGATACAACTGTAAGTCCCTGCAAGTTGGCATTTGTATTCCTAGGATCATATGTTGGATATTGGTATAAGTTCAGACAGATTGGCATCCGGTATCCAAGTTTCATTTTGTTTTAGGAGATTAGTGTAAGACCATTGAGTGGCTTCTGATATCCATTTCTGTTTTAGGAGATTGGTGTAAATCCATCTATTGGTATCCGGTATCCGCTTTTTTGTTTGTGAGATTGGAGTAAGACCATTGAGTGGCATCCGGTATCATTTGTTTGTTTACTTTATTATCCATTGCTCATTCCAAAGGACACACTTGAATCATCCTCCATATGATCTCAAGAAGTGAACCTTCTAAGAAGTTTTACAATCCATCTCCATCCATTCATCCCCATTATGTCCTAAACCTTTTTACACTTGATTTCAAACTTGACATAGATATTGTGCAAACATCTTCATGTTTTCAAACTAAAAACCTGGACCCCAAGTCCTTGACCTTTTTCAAACCCCATTTCATAACATTTCTTTTGAATCAATCTTAATCATACTTTGACTTCACTTTCATAATCACAATCAATTAACTTCACCCATTCACTTGTTTTGGCTTTGTCCATTGTTAATCTTTTCATGTATTAGCCATAGGTTTCAATTATCTTTGTGGTTGATGTAAACCTCACCTTATCTTTAGTGAGTCGACAGTAAGACTTCCGTACTGAAAACAGGGTTAACCCCTCTAGTACGTCGAAGCTATCCTCGCATGGTGGATGTTGGTTTTGGTCGAGTGTTCTCCCATTGATAATGAAAAGCCTCAGTGCTTGTGTTTAAAATTGAATCCACCAACTTTTGGAAATCTTTTAGCCGAACTACGGCGTTTTGATCCTTACCTTTGATGGAAGGTACGTAGGCAACGGGTTCATCCGTTCGAACACAAAAATAACTAACTTGTACATTCTTTTCTCATCATCCCAATCATGTTTGCACAATCTTTATGTCATAACAAATAACAATTTTATACAACAAGTGTGAAAAGGGCTCCCTAGGAGTACCTAGGACGTAGTGGGTGCCTAACACCTTCCCATTGCGTAATTTACCCCATACCCAGAATCTCTGATCTTTTTATTAGTTTTCTACGTGTAAAACTTCTTAGGCTTTTGTTCGCTTTTTAGCCAGTCCTTTGGATAAATAAAAGTGCGGTGGCGACTCGAAATTTCAATGTATCTCTTGCTTATGGTTTAACCGATAGATCATATAGCGACGAATACACCGCTACAGAAAAGTCATGTTTTGGTAGAGGATCTGAATGTGACATTAAGTTTTGGACAGATATCACCTTATAAATGAAAAAAAGCACCAAAAATACAATTGTAACTGCACCTATGTTTTATCCTTTTTTTTTAAAATAACAATTTAATTAGAAAAATTATAATAAAAAAGACTTAAATCATTAACCTTAAATATATATATATATATATATATATATATATATATATATATATATATATATATATATATATATATATATATATATATATATATATATATATATATATATATATATATATATATATATATATATATATATATATATATATATATATATATATATATATATATATATATATATATATATATATATATATATATATATATAATTATATATATATATATCTATAACTATATATAAAGGGGATGGGTGATTTTGGTATGACCTTTATTTCTTCCACAAATACCCTTAATTAACTTCTTCTTTTATATTTGTTTATTATTTTAAAAAGTAACTTCTTTTTTTATATTTGTTTATTATTTAAAAATAATAATCTATAACTATATATAAAGGGGATGGGTGATTTTGGTATGACCTTTATTTCTTCCACAAATACCCTTAATTAACTTCTTCTTTTATATTTGTTTATTATTTTAAAAAGTAACTTCTTTTTTTATATTTGTTTATTATTTAAAATAATGTATCAACTATTGAGATAAATTATTTTATCTTAATGAGTTATTAAATAAATAATTATTTTATTTTTGGGCATAACAATTTATTTTAGTCAATTATTTTACATAATGTATAAATATTTATTAAGTGTTAAAGCATATAGATTAGGTAGAATGAAACTCTTAACTTAAATAATTACGTGTTTACTTAATGTATAAATATTTATTAAGTGTTAAAGCACACAGACTAGGTAGAATGAAACTCTTAACTTAAATAATTACGTGTTTATGTATAAAATAAATTACATCAATGATAAAAAAAATATAATTAATTACATCAATGCTACAAAAATGTCTGTCATATATATTATTTATTGAGTATCTATAACTATTTAATGTGGTGTTTTTGCCTGACCTATTTTGATATCAATAATATCCTTAAAAAATAATTTTTATTTGTTTTAAAATGAATTAATAACATTAAAGCACATAGACTAGGTAGAATGAAAGTCTTAACTTAAATAATTACGTGTTTATGTATAAAATAAATTACATCTTACCTATATATAAAGGGGATACAATATTTTGGAGTGGCTTTTATTTTTTCCAAAATCACCCTTATTTAATCTTTTAAATTTTTAATAAATAATAAAACAAAATTGTGTGATAATAACTTCTTGGTAGTTATCACTTGAACTTATAACAATATAACCTTCATGTTCTTCCATTCAGCAGTTAGAAATAATACATCAATATAACTTCTTGGTAGTTACCACTTGAATCTACAAAATTACTATTTATTTGCAAAGGTTGTTCAGTTTATTTTTTTGTATTGTATTCATATTTTAACTGATTCTGTAAAATCTAAAATGGTTTGTCTATATCCCAATTCACTCTCCTTTTGATTTTTATCTCCCTTTGAGTTCTTCAAATTACTTAAACCATCATAGGAAAGTTGAGAAAATTGGGAAATGATTTATCTATAATTGATAAGTGATTTAGCACTAAACTTTTACTTTCACCATTTAAGTTTTTTTTTCTATCTTTCTAATTATCATATTTCATTTTACTTGGCCGTAATTGTTATTAAAATATATGGAATTATTAGTTAAATTTTATGTTTTATACTAAAGTTGTGTTGTTATATGAGAAACTGATTTTTCCCTTTATGTGTTGTTTTATTGCACATGAACATATAAATAACTTTTGTGGATTTTCAGTGGCATCAACATGGAAGCTATTATCAAGAAAAATGTAGAATATGATTGCCAACCCCTAACACATTAATATTAACCGGAGAGATCTTTCATGTTGGTGACATTAATGATCGTACGACATATATTTTTCTCAATTTCACACAATGTTAATACAAAGATGTCAATGTTTTCACATTGATCAAATTTAACATTAGTATGACAATCAAGAAGAAACAAACTCATTATAATGATAGCGACAGATAAGCCCATGTTTTCTTTTTTGTTTTTATTTGAGATTCAGTGTAATGATCAACTATTGCATATTCTCATTGATGATTTATTTGTTTGTATTATATGATATTTTTAAATTTATGTTCACAATTTTCTTCTTTAAGTTCTACCATTAATTGTTTTAAAGAACAAATATAACATGCCTATAATTATCAAATTTGCTAAAACAGTCTATTATTTCGTTAAGTTTGTTGATTCAATTTATTTTACATTATTATATTTTTGATTTTTACGGCTTATAGTATTACATAATAGATGATTAATGATTACTATTTATCATTTTAATGACATTTATCTTGAGATATTTTTTCTACTACAAATCCTTCTATCTATATTTGACTCCGATTCATACAATTTCCCGTCTTTCTTTTCTATTTAGTTAAAAATCAAAATAGATTTATGGACAAAAAATTGTTTTACATGTGTGCATACTAAAAAGGCGGAGAAAGATTATAAATTAAGATAAATAATATGAGAGATATGATGCTAAGAAAAAGAATAGGAAATAATTTTAAAATTTTAGAATTTAACAACTTAGAAGTATAATATGATTTTTAATTATTATAATTTGCCCTTTGCATTATTAAATTGGTTCCTATAATTTAACACTAAAGTATTTCAGAGAACCAATGACATCTTACTTTAAATTCTAATTAGTGTATCTATAACTATCTATAATGGGAATATGATATTTTGAAGTGACCTATTTTCATTCCAATTATATCTTTATTCCAACCAACCCCATGGATTACTGTTACTAATCAAAATATTCAACTTCCTCATTTAATTTAATTAAAACAAATAGTATTATCATGATTACCATACACAACACACTAATAAAAAACAAAATAAAAATTAAAAATTTAGAGAGAGAATGAAAGGGAAAAAGAAGAAAAAAATGCATGTTCTTAGTATTGGATTTAATGATTCAGAAGTTTATTACCGTCTTTCAAAAATTTAATGTAGGCTTCCCAATTGAGACAAGTAGGATCGAGCAAGACATGGGGCGTAGAAGTTTATTTATTCATTTCTTATTTTGACATGCTTTTCGAGATATGGTGGTGCATAAGATGAGATTTTCGAGATATGATGGTGCTGAAGATGATAGATTATGGATTTGTTGACTATTAAGTACTTTTCTTATAGTGTTGATTATGTACTACTTATTATTTTCATGATTATCAAAACATTATATGCAAATACTTTCTTTTTTTAATCATGTTTCATAGATTTATTGGTCACCGTAGCATCCGACACTCAATTGCAAGTGAATGTTACTTCCGATTATATTTGCAACATTTTTGCTGTTGTTCTTTATAATGTTGGTCAATAGTGTGAAATGAAAGGAAAATAAAAATAGATATTCAAATGAAAATAGGAAGAAATTTAATAATACAAAAGATAAAATTGGTTGGAAAAGATAGGAATATTTATTTATTTATTTATATATAATTAAGATGATAAATATTCACTTTCAATATGTTATAGTAAATTACTCCCTCCGTTTCTTTTTAAGTGTCGTTTTAGCATAAAGCTCTCCAACCAAGATAAATGAATTGTTATAATTTTTTTCCCATTGTACCCTCATTTTAATCCACCATATACTTTCTCTTTCTAAATAAAATTCATTAATATAAGTACTCATTAAATTATTTACTTCAAATAACTAATTCCATAATTTTCTCCACATAACTCTCTCTCTCTTCCGTTGCATTTTTCAACTACTCCTAAATTTTTGGAATTAATATTGCTTGCTATAGGAATACGTACTGCTTGCATTTTCATTAATGGCTAAAGGAAAACTTATTGCTTATTGTTTCAATGAATGGCTAAAGGAAAAAATATTCCCTCCAATTATTTTAATAAAAACTTAAGTTTCCCACCGAAAAATTAAAACCAGTAGTACATATAGTATGGTTTCATATTATAAGTTCAAAATATTTACAACTCATAAAATATGGATTTAGATAGTGATACAAAAACATCATTAACAAACCAACATATATTTGAGTTATATGAGTTTGATGAAGATAACTTAGAAGAGGAGTTTGAAGCAACCAATAATATTGATGAGTCCTGTGAAGATAACTTACAAGAGGAGGTTGAAACAAACAATGACACAGGTATATTTTTTAATTTCATGTGTGTTTGGTTACTTTTAATTCCTATAATTTATCTCATGTTTTTATCTCATGTTTTTATGTAAAATAATGGTGGAATCATATTGTGGCGTAATTCAAATCTAAGTTTTGCTTGTTTCTAGTAATCGTTTTGTTTTTTTTAAAAATTTACAGTGTATATTGTAGAAAATGTTGAAGCAGAACCTAGAGAAAAAAAGAATTTTAAGTCTTCAATTGGTAAATTTGTTCCTTTGACAAAATTTAATGCTAATACATTTTTCTATGTATCATTGGAAGCTATCATTTGAATTTAATTTTTATTGACCAGCCAATACTTTGAATAGGAATGGGAGTTATGTATGGGAATGAGAGTACGTATTAAGAAAGAAAAATTTATGGAAAATATAAAGTTGAGTTATTTAAATAGTAAGGGTATAATTGACAAATTGTAACATTAAAACATCAAAACGACACTTAAATAGGAACAAAAAAAATCTTCTAAAACGACACTTAAAAAGAAACGGAGGGAGTATTACTTAAATATGAGAGAGAGAGAGAGAGAGAGGTTCCACCTTTTTTAGAGTTGATTTCTCAAATTGAAGTCATAATTTACTAAAACATGTTGAAAGTGAATATATATCATCTTAATTTTATTTTTATGAAATGTTTCAAAGTAATATTCTTTTTAACATGACATATGTGAAAAACATCATAAAAGATGTACACACGTAAGCGCAATAAAAAAAGCGGACAGACGGGCACGGGAGGAAAAACAAAAACTCGGTGTAGCGCATTAAGGAGACTTGAAAATGGCCACGGGCTCAAATTAGATTTTCTTGATCCCACATTGCTTAGTTGAGATTTATTTTGAATTTATTCTTTGATGATATGACATTTCTTCATGTATTTGTAGTTTTTTAAATCTCAAGAGCGCATTAATAAAATGGTGTAATCTTAATTTTATTTTTATGAAATGTTTCAAAGTAATATTCTTTTTAACATGACATATGTGAAAAACATCATAAAAGATGTACACACGTAAGCGCAATAAAAAAAGCGGACAGACGGGCACGGGAGGAAAAACAAAAACTCGGTGTAGCGCATTAAGGAGACTTGAAAATGGCCACGGGCTCAAATTAGATTTTCTTGATCCCACATTGCTTAGTTGAGATTTATTTTGAATTTATTCTTTGATGATATGACATTTCTTCATGTATTTGTAGTTTTTTAAATCTCAAGAGCGCATTAATAAAATGGTGTAATCTTAATTTTATTTTTATGAAATGTTTCAAAGTAATATTCTTTTTAACATGACATATGTGAAAAACATCATAAAAGATGTACACACGTAAGCGCAATAAAAAAAGCGGACAGACGGGCACGGGAGGAAAAACAAAAACTCGGTGTAGCGCATTAAGGAGACTTGAAAATGGCCACGGGCTCAAATTAGATTTTCTTGATCCCACATTCCTTAGTTGAGATTTATTTTGAATTTATTCTTTGATGATATGACATTTCTTCATGTATTTGTAGTTTTTTAAATCTCAAGAGCGCATTAATAAAATGGTGTAATCTTAATTTTATTTTTATGAAATGTTTCAAAGTAATATTCTTTTTAACATGACATATGTGAAAAACATCATAAAAGATGTACACACGTAAGCGCAATAAAAAAAGCGGACAGACGGGCACGGGAGGAAAAACAAAAACTCGGTGTAGCGCATTAAGGAGACTTGAAAATGGCCACGGGCTCAAATTAGATTTTCTTGATCCCACATTCCTTAGTTGAGATTTATTTTGAATTTATTCTTTGATGATATGACATTTCTTCATGTATTTGTAGTTTTTTAAATCTCAAGAGCGCATTAATAAAATGGTGTAATCTTAATTTTATTTTTATGAAATGTTTCAAAGTAATATTCTTTTTAACATGACATATGTGAAAAACATCATAAAAGATGTACACACGTAAGCGCAATAAAAAAAGCGGACAGACGGGCACGGGAGGAAAAACAAAAACTCGGTGTAGCGCATTAAGGAGACTTGAAAATGGCCACGGGCTCAAATTAGATTTTCTTGATCCCACATTGCTTAGTTGAGATTTATTTTGAATTTATTCTTTGATGATATGACATTTCTTCATGTATTTGTAGTTTTTTAAATCTCAAGAGCGCATTAATAAAATGGTGTAATCTTAATTTTATTTTTATGAAATGTTTCAAAGTAATATTCTTTTTAACATGACATATGTGAAAAACATCATAAAAGATGTACACACGTAAGCGCAATAAAAAAAGCGGACAGACGGGCACGGGAGGAAAAACAAAAACTCGATGTAGCGCATTAAGGAGACTTGAAAATGGCCACGGGCTCAAATTAGATTTTCTTGATCCCACATTGCTTAGTTGAGATTTATTTTGAATTTATTCTTTGATGATATGACATTTCTTCATGTATTTGTAGTTTTTTAAATCTCAAGAGCGCATTAATAAAATGGTGTAATCTTAATTTTATTTTTATGAAATGTTTCAAAGTAATATTCTTTTTAACATGACATATGTGAAAAACATCATAAAAGATGTACACACGTAAGCGCAATAAAAAAAGCGGACAGACGGGCACGGGAGGAAAAACAAAAACTCGGTGTAGCGCATTAAGGAGACTTGAAAATGGCCACGGGCTCAAATTAGATTTTCTTGATCCCACATTCCTTAGTTGAGATTTATTTTGAATTTATTCTTTGATGATATGACATTTCTTCATGTATTTGTAGTTTTTTAAATCTCAAGAGCGCATTAATAAAATGGTGTAATCTTAATTTTATTTTTATGAAATGTTTCAAAGTAATATTCTTTTTAACATGACATATGTGAAAAACATCATAAAAGATGTACACACGTAAGCGCAATAAAAAAAGCGGACAGACGGGCACGGGAGGAAAAACAAAAACTCGGTGTAGCGCATTAAGGAGACTTGAAAATGGCCACGAGCTCAAATTAGATTTTCTTGATCCCACATTGCTTAGTTGAGATTTATTTTGAATTTATTCTTTGATGATATGACATTTCTTCATGTATTTGTAGTTTTTTAAATCTCAAGAGCGCATTAATAAAATGGTGTAATCTTAATTTTATTTTTATGAAATGTTTCAAAGTAATATTCTTTTTAACATGACATATGTGAAAAACATCATAAAAGATGTACACACGTAAGCGCAATAAAAAAAGCGGACAGACGGGCACGGGAGGAAAAACAAAAACTCGGTGTAGCGCATTAAGGAGACTTGAAAATGGCCACGGGCTCAAATTAGATTTTCTTGATCCCACATTCCTTAGTTGAGATTTATTTTGAATTTATTCTTTGATGATATGACATTTCTTCATGTATTTGTAGTTTTTTAAATCTCAAGAGCGCATTAATAAAATGGTGTAATCTTAATTTTATTTTTATGAAATGTTTCAAAGTAATATTCTTTTTAACATGACATATGTGAAAAACATCATAAAAGATGTACACACGTAAGCGCAATAAAAAAAGCGGACAGACGGGCACGGGAGGAAAAACAAAAACTCGGTGTAGCGCATTAAGGAGACTTGAAAATGGCCACGGGCTCAAATTAGATTTTCTTGATCCCACATTGCTTAGTTGAGATTTATTTTGAATTTATTCTTTGATGATATGACATTTCTTCATGTATTTGTAGTTTTTTAAATCTCAAGAGCGCATTAATAAAATGGTGTAATCTTAATTTTATTTTTATGAAATGTTTCAAAGTAATATTCTTTTTAACATGACATATGTGAAAAACATCATAAAAGATGTACACACGTAAGCGCAATAAAAAAAGCGGACAGACGGGCACGGGAGGAAAAACAAAAACTCGGTGTAGCGCATTAAGGAGACTTGAAAATGGCCACGGGCTCAAATTAGATTTTCTTGATCCCACATTCCTTAGTTGAGATTTATTTTGAATTTATTCTTTGATGATATGACATTTCTTCATGTATTTGTAGTTTTTTAAATCTCAAGAGCGCATTAATAAAATGGTGTAATCTTAATTTTATTTTTATGAAATGTTTCAAAGTAATATTCTTTTTAACATGACATATGTGAAAAACATCATAAAAGATGTACACACGTAAGCGCAATAAAAAAAGCGGACAGACGGGCACGGGAGGAAAAACAAAAACTCGGTGTAGCGCATTAAGGAGACTTGAAAATGGCCACGGGCTCAAATTAGATTTTCTTGATCCCACATTCCTTAGTTGAGATTTATTTTGAATTTATTCTTTGATGATATGACATTTCTTCATGTATTTGTAGTTTTTTAAATCTCAAGAGCGCATTAATAAAATGGTGTAATCTTAATTTTATTTTTATGAAATGTTTCAAAGTAATATTCTTTTTAACATGACATATGTGAAAAACATCATAAAAGATGTACACACGTAAGCGCAATAAAAAAAGCGGACAGACGGGCACGGGAGGAAAAACAAAAACTCGGTGTAGCGCATTAAGGAGACTTGAAAATGGCCACGGGCTCAAATTAGATTTTCTTGATCCCACATTCCTTAGTTGAGATTTATTTTGAATTTATTCTTTGATGATATGACATTTCTTCACGTATTTGTAGTTTTTTAAATCTCAAGAGCGCATTAATAAAATGGTGTAATCTTAATTTTATTTTTATGAAATATTTCAAAGTAATATTCTTTTTAACATGACATATGTGAAAAACATCATAAAAGATGTACACACGTAAGCGCAATAAAAAAGCGGACAGACGGGCACGGGAGGAAAAACAAAAACTCGGTGTAGCGCATTAAGGAGACTTGAAAATGGCCACGGGCTCAAATTAGATTTTCTTGATCCCACATTCCTTAGTTGAGATTTATTTTGAATTTATTCTTTGATGATATGACATTTCTTCACGTATTTGTAGTTTTTTAAATCTCAAGAGCGCATTAATAAAATGGTGTAATCTTAATTTTATTTTTATGAAATATTTCAAAGTAATATTCTTTTTAACATGACATATGTGAAAAACATCATAAAAGATGTACACACGTAAGCGCAATAAAAAAAGCGGACAGAC